>NC_043700.1:159728451-159858365 GCF_006229205.1 Suricata suricatta
ACTCTGGAAAACAGTGTGGAGGTTCCTCAAAAAACTATCCATAGAACTCCCTTATGACCCAGCAATAGCATTGCTGGGGATTTACCCAAGAGAGACAGAAATGCTGATGCATAGGAGTACATGTACCCCAATGTTCATAGCAGCAATATCAACAATAGCCAAAACATGGAAAGAGCCTAAATGTCCATCACCTGACAAATGGATCAAGAAGATGTGGTATATATACACGATGGAGTACTACATGGCATGAGAGGGAATGACATATGGCCATTTGTAGGAAAGTGGATGGACCTTGAGGGTGTCATGCTGAGCGAAGTAAGCCAGGCAGAGAAGGACGGATAGCATATGTTTGCACTCATAGGTCTAACAGAAAAACAGGAGAGACCTAATGGAGAACCAGGGGGAGCGGAGGAGGGAGAGAGAGTTGGGGAGAGAGAGGGATGCAAAACTTGAGAGACTATTGAATGCTGAAAATGAACTGAGAGTTGAAGGGGAAGGGAGAGGGGGGAAAAGAGGTGGTGGTGATGGAGGAGGGCACTTATGGGGAAGAACACTGGGTGTTGTATGGAAAACAATTTGACAATAAAATTATGGAAAAATAAATAAATAAATAAATAAATAAAAAGAGTAATGAGAGAGATTTACCCTATATAACTCTATAAGATTCTGTTAAACCACAGAAATAAAAACAGGAAGATATTTCTACAATAGGACTGACAATGGAACTCCGTAGAGAGTTCAAACCAAGACCTATGCATATATGGGGATTTACTATGATATAAAATTGGCACAAAAAAGCAATAAAAAATAGTGGGATTATTGAGTAGGTGATTTGGGGACACTATCTCATCATAGGGAAGAAAATGCAAGTGCATTCCATATTAATTAAAGACCTAGATGTGAAAAATTATAAATTCAATAGAAGGGAATGTAGGATAATATCTATGTGTCCTTAAGATGAAAGAGTACTTTATCACGAGGAAAAATAATCAATTTGATTATAACAGAGGATTTCTGTTGGGTGAAGGACATCATGAAAGAAACTGAAAAAAGGAAAGAAAATATAAACAATGACTGAAACAAACAATAAATTAATATTTAGATTATAGAAGGATTTTCTGAAAATCAACCAAGACACTTACAGGGAAGGTATAAGAATACACGATTTACATACCAGATTCATTTTTCTTAATGTCTGAGAGAGAGAGGGAGTGAGCACAGGCAATGGAGTTGGGGGTAGGGGCAGAGACAAAGACAAAATCTGAAGCAGGCTCCAGGCTCTGAGCAGTCAACAAAGAGCCCAACACAGGGCTCCAACTCATGAATTCGGAGATCATGACCTGAGCCCCAGTCAGACATTTAACTGACTGAGCCACCCAGGTGCCCCAGGAAATTTAAATTTTAATAAACATAAAATGAGATACTCAAACTCAGTGGTAATTAAAAAAATGTAAATTAAGACCATAAGGCAATATATCTTTACCCTACTACTCTAGCAAAAATTAGAAAACAGTAAATTAGGGAACAATATAAAATATTGTCAAGAATGTGGTAGGTGGGGGGAGAACGTGTCAACACCCAAAACATCTTTCCCTACAACAGGGAGTATTTGAAAGGTGCAACCATTCCAGAGAGCATCTACTTGGAAAATTAAGTGTATGCTTAAGCAATTTCTATTCCCAGAGAAATCCATAAGGAACATGTTCAAGGTTTTTCCCGGCAGCAGTGTTTGAAGAGGGTAATAAATGACATCTAGGTATCCATCAATGGAAAAGGCAGATAAAAAATAGGGAGGAGTCACCACAGAGCTGCATTGTCCAAAACAGGAGCCACTAGCCACATCTGGCTATTTAAATTTAACTTTAGGGGCACCTGGGTGGCTCAGTCGGTTGAGCATCTGGCTTCAACTCAGGTCATGATCTCACGGTTGTGGGTTTGAGTCCCGCATCAGGCTCTGTGCTGATATCTAGCTCAGAGCCTGGAGCCTATCTTCAGATACTGTGTCTCCCTCTCTCTCTGACCCTCCCCTGCCCACACCATCTTTCTCTCTCTCTCTCTCTCTCTCTCTCTCTCTCTCTCTCTCTCTCTCTCTCTCAAAAGTAAATAAAACATTTAAAACATTAAATAAATAAATTTAACTTTAAGTAAAATTAAAATTTCAGTTTCTCACTCACAGTAGACATATTACTTGCTATAACAGTGGCTATAAAGTGTTCAATAGCCACATACAGCCCATGGTGGCTACTTTGGATGATTAAGATATAAAATATTTCCATCATGGAGTAGTTAGAAGAACTGTATTAAATGTTCACATAGCAACGTAGATGGTCCTTAAAAACATAGTGCCTAGGGAAAATAATTTGCAACAATATTAGGTATATTAGTAACAGCATTACATAAATTAAAAATGTACACAGAAAATAATAATACACATAACCAAGTTAAATCATTTAAATAAAAGGTATGCATTAACGTAAATTAATGGTTTCATGGGGTTGGAGTCAAGTCTTGGGACGAAAGGAAAGAAATAAATCCATCCATACAGGTTTTCAAGCTGAGAGGAGTTTCAGACTATGTAGTCCACGCCCTCATTGTGCATGTCCTGTGAGAAATCATGATATGAATAAAATATGATTCCTAAAACCAAGGCACGCATAGTTCATTTGAGACATCAGTCAAATATCCAAAGAAAAATAATACAAGAGTCAAAATATTTTGATAAGCACACAACAAAAAGAGGGTTATAAAAAGTCCAAGGTGAGAGAGACCAGGAATGATCTGGGGAAGAAAGGACACTATAGACGGGCCTCGAAGATGGTGAAAGTAAACAAGGAATTGGAATAGGAGCATTCTGGGCGGACAAGACAGCTTGCACAATGGAATGGTAGGAAGAAGCCACAGATAGTCGTCTCTTTCAACTGAAGTACAAAATGTAGTAGAGATTCAGAGATGAGGTCAGTGAAGAAGACTAGACCAAGAAGAGCTGGCGGGGCCTAGAGATACTGAGTGACCATATTGCCTAATTCACCTGGGAACATGCTGGTTCATCTTTGCTGTCCCAAAACAATTACTAACGCACCCTTTTCACTCTCAGAGTGTCCCCGTTTGGGCCATAAAATATATGACTTTCCTACTTATGGAGAGAAACAGGCTGATAATATAGTTTGGCAGAGGACTTCCTGGCTCCATATTGATTTGATACATTACATATTTGAACAAGCATTTTTCTGATGCTTTAATTATAAGTATTGGAACAAAATGAAAGTGTGCACTTTTGGAGAAATAATTTTTCTGTAAGCTTTAGAAATGATAAGCTGGTCCATGGGAAAGATAATTTCAATGAAATTGCCTGCTTCTATAACATCTCATCAACATCTCTATTACGGAGAATTAGGCTCTAATAAAGCTAACTGGAATTCTCACCTAATAATATGAAGTGGGGAGAAGCTAACACTAAAGTCACTCTAGCTGGAACAAACCTAAAGGCAGGTGATATCAAATTAAAACTGCCACATGTATCCTGTTACATATTTGTAAGAACACGGGGATAAAAATTCAATTAGGAAAACTCAATTACAATAAGAATGTGTTTAACATTTTGATTACTAAAAATAAGTTGCTAAAAGCACAATTACCTCAATTTTGGTTAAGAGGTCTTGCAGTTCTCCTGATTCATTCATTGACAAAATTTTCTCAGCACCCTATTAACAAGAAAGGGTGGGGGGGGGGAAGAAAATCCATTTTGTTAGTATTGGAGAAAACAAAGTTCTAGCCAGGAGGGCTTAACCCACAAGATACTGAACACCATTCTTCCCTTGTAAGTAAGCTTACAACCAGGAGGCCGAAGAAGGGAGGAAATTTCTTTTTCCTCTACATATTCTCTCATTTAGTAAGCTTTAGTGGGGGCAAGAGTAAGTCTGACAGTAGGTGAGAGCTGGGAAGCCCACAAATGTCAGATTACATCCAGATACGGAAGGTTCCAGTACACCCTTCAAAGTTGTTCAGAAAGCCTGAAGGCAGCTCTGCCATCTGGGAAAGGAAACCAGTGAGCAAATTCCCAGCCTGGGCTGTCTCACCCTATTCCCAGCAGCTAATAATACTAATAAAATTAATAACCACTGACACTAATTAATCACACATTATGAGCTGGGCACCCAACATCATCTAATTTGAAGTGGTAGACTCTATTAATAGCACAAAGTGAGCCTCATTGAGGTTAAATAACAACTCCAAGACCACCCTTAAAGGAAGCAGAATGGAAATTTGAACACAAACAGGGAACTCACTCCACAGCCATTGTTTTTAATTTCTAAAACTTGACTATGAAAATGAGAATGGGGGCAATGTACACACTTTCCAACCAGCTCATAGTATTTCTTCTAATTACCCCATTTGCCTTCCCATTCCAGCCTCTTCTTAAATTCTCCTGCTCAATTTCCCTAAGTGGAGTCATAGAGAAGGAAGGAAATTATTTCTGATCAAAGGCAGAGGCGGTGTGTGCCTTGTTCACAGCATCTCTCTGGCATGGAATAACAGTTGTTGGCACAGAATAGGTGTTGAATCAATTTTTGATTAATCAACAAGACAGGGAGAAATAACATTGCACAATAAATATTTCTTGGGTTCCTATTTGTGCTGGGCAGGATGGAAAACAAAAACTCACTTAAGATATTTAAAAGGTCCTAGTTCCTAAGGAGGTCACTATAGACTTATGCAAACGTGCAACAAAGTAAACCAGAGAGTAGAATGGAAAGAAGGCGTTGGAACCAGGCTCTGGGGCCACATCCGGCTGCAGAGGGGCTCAGCCATCCGTTCCAGTAAAGATTCCTAGTCTTGGGCGGAAATCTACTTTTTTTAACAGCAAAGTTATTAAGCCTGACCTCACATCATTGAGTGGGAAGAACAGCAGCCCAGCTAATCTGCTCCAGGATATAATAGACTGCAGCCTGTGGAGTATTCTTGGCAATAGACTGGAGAGCTAAGGGGCAAAGGGATAAACAGGTTTATACAGGCTGTCATCAACATGCCAATCTGGTGAAAATGGAAGCTGGTCAGTTTCCAAGGTCTGTGCTCACTGGTTCTGAGTGCTAGCGAGCCAGGCTTTACTACAGGACATATTATCTCATCCACCTCCTTTGTTCATGGCTCAGTGGAGTGTGTGACATCCCCGGCAGACTTCCAAATAGGGGCTAGCTGCCCCATCTGTCTGGACTCCTTGAGAGACCCAGTGTGGGCATAACTTCTATCTCTCTTGCATCAGTCTGTCCTGGAAGGATCTAAATGAGACTTTCCCCTGTCCCTTTTGCCATTATTGCTGTCCAGCAAGGAAATTCACAAGCAATCCCCAGCTGAGCAATTTGATTGAAATTGCTAAACTACTACAGATAAGAAGAAGCAAGAGGAGGAAGAAGAGAGAGAAGCTTGTATGTGGAAAGCGTAATTGAGTGTTGGCCTTCTTCTGTCAGAAGGACCTGGAAGTGTTACAGCTGCGGTGTAGTTTCTCCACCGCTCACTGGAATCACGACATTTGTCCTAGAGAGAAGGCTGTTCCCCATCCCAGGAAGAGATCGGAGAATCGCACTGAGCCATGGAAGGAGACAGTGGAACAAGTTGAAAAGTGTAGAACTATGCAAGCCAGAAAATCATTGGGACTGAAGAAGAAATAAAGTCTGAATTCAAGAAATTTATGTTGTTTCTCAGAAATGGGCAAGAGACTGTTCTTTGGCAATTACAAGATGTAGAAATGGATATTTTAATGAAATAAAATGAAAACCTAACAACATTTTCAAAGGCTGTTTCCACATTAGCACATTTATTAAAGGGGGTAGAGGGCAGATATATGAGGTGAGAACTGGAATTACTGATAGATGTTAAAACCATCTACCATAGATATAAAACCTGAAAGTCCCCCTGAGCCTTTTTGATGACAGTTAAAGGAATATGGCAAGAAGGAGAAAAGAGAGAAGAAAGAGGAGGAGGTGAAGGAGAAGGAGGAGGAGGGGGAGAAGAAAAAGAAGCAGGGGGACGAGCGGGGAGAGGAAGGGGGAGGAAGAAAAGAAGTGTCAGATATGTGATGCAGAGAAGGGAAGCTAGGAAATCAGAACACAGGGAAACAGATCTGCTTATTGAGGGTAGAGAAGGCTTTCTGAGCTTGACAGCATTTGATCTGGACCTTGAAGCTTAGGGGACGTTTCTAAGATGGAGTAGGCAATTTTCATAGCAATGTATAGGAGCCTTTCGTTCTGAGTTTTATTTCACTTCAGTTTATCTTATAAAATTCATGTCATCTTAATCACCATCAGAAATGTCAACTTGATATATTAAAAAGCGCTATGAATGAACACACAGAGCTACAGAGGACGTGTGTAACTGTACAAGGCAGGTTTTATTCTTTCATTTGCGGGTGGTTTGGCCAGGAGTGCAGAAGAGACATACCTAAAGTGAGAACCAAGGTGATGAAAGCACCAAACAAAGCATTAAATTCTAAAATGTAGCAATAACTGGTAATATTTTACCTTTGCTGCATTCTATTTCCTTTAAGAGTCAGCGACACTAAAATGGGAAAATCCCCTGGGGATTCTGGTCTGCAAACTAAAGCAGCAAGGAGAATATATGACTCATTTTTCTACAATAAAAGAAAATGCACCACAATGACCCTGGGCGAAATGAATGCACAAGAGAAGCTATCAGGCATCTGCTTCCCAGCTCTGTTATTATCTTAGCCGTCAGTGTGTTTAGAATCCAATGCATAGGCCAGGAAAGGCCTTTCTCATTACCCATCAATACACGAAATTCGCCCTGCCTCAGCCAAATAATTCCAGCACCATCAAAATGACAAGAGTAGATTCGACGTATCAATAGAAACACAGACTTTGCTCATATTAAACAATATACCTAAACACATGGTAGTCAGTGCTCTGTTCAAAACACACCTGGGGTCTGGTGCACACGTGATGTGCCAGGTGCGGAAGGTGGGGAAAATTCTGCTCTGCTACGGAGACCTGAGAACTGAGTACTCTCAATATAGCATCCACCCACAGCTCCACCTGGCTGGCCCTCAGATCATTTCCTTGGAATGAGCCCTCTGCTCTTTTGCCAAGTACTGAGCAGAAACAGTAGTCAAAATCCTCTGCTTCCCCACCAGGTTCCAAGTCCCCAACCTCCACCTGACCCTGTCCTTGCTGAACCGAAGTGCAGGATTTTCCAGGGCAGGACAAGGAAATCGCTGCCCTCTCTGCTTCTAAGCAGCAGCCGCAGCAGAAGCAGCACCAGCAGCAGCAGGATGGGGACCTCAGCCTCATTGGCAAGTGTCAGGGAAAAATTCGATTCCTCCCGTTCTGAGGCTTGGATAGCTCTCAACCTGCCCTGCACTGCACTGTGTTTACCTATTGCAAAGGTCTCATTCCCTGCAGCTTCCCATCAAAGACATGCTAATTATTATTTGGTCTATAAAGACACGTGTGGGTCCAAAAAAGAGCATATGGGGCTTCTGGATGGCTCAGTGGGTTAAGCATCTGACTTCGGCTCAGGTAATGATCTCAAGGTTTGTAGGTTTGAGCCCCGCGTCAGGTTCTGTGATGACAGCCAGACCCTGGAGCCTGTTTCAGATTCTGTTTCTCCCTCTCTCTCTGCCCCTCCCTTGTTCACACTCTCTTTCTGTCTCAAAAATAAATAAACATTAAAAAAATGTTTTTAAAAGAGAGCGTATTTGTTTAAGTATTGACATTCTTAAGGAGTAATCTTGCTTGGTATTTGGTTAAGAGTATCACATGTAAATTTGTTAACTTTTACAATGTAAATAGAAATTAATTTCTATTATTTGGCATCATTTGCTGAGACTTCCTGGATACCTATGGATATATTTCTAATGCATTTTTCAATCAATTCAGAAACTTTTTTTCTGAAAATTAATACAATCCTGAAATTAATGATACTGGTAATGTGCTAGGTGCTTTACAGACATTGGCTCTTTTGTTTTTTATTTTATTTTTTAAATATCTGTTTTTAACATTTTATTTATTTTTGAGAGACAGAGAGAGAGCGTGAACAGTGGAAGGGCAGAGAGAGAAAGAAACACAGAATTCAAAGCAGGCTCCAGGCTCTGAGCTAGCGGTCAGCACAGCCTGACACAGGACTTGAACTCACAAACCATGAGATTATGACCTAAGTTGAAGTTGGATGTTCAACCGAACTAGCCACCCATGTGTTCCTTTTGGATCTTTTAATCATCAATGCAAGGTAAGCATTATTATCTTATTTTTTTTATAATGAAGAAACTGAAGTTTGAAGAGAATAAGGAACATGCCCAGAACCTTTTAGTTAACAGTACAAAGCCTGGCCAGATCTTGAAATTAGGTCATGCTGTCTCCAAAACATACATTCCTTCCATTGTGCCATGCTTGCTGCCTCACTGATATAATTTTAGTGAAAAAAAATGGTACAAATAACTCCCAGTCTGAGGACCATGACAGTCTATGGTTTGGATTCACTGTTGACATGGGTCCCAGGAAAGTCAAATGAATGAAAGCCTTCACTGCAATGACCCCAAACAGGACAAATGTGTCAGAGAAGCTAAGGAACATCCCACTTCTTTTCTTGCTTCAGTGTCATCCTTATTCGGTTATTTCAAATACATTGCATATTCCAGAAAAGGACTTAATTCATTAAAAACTTCAATACATGAAATTAGCTCTATTCTCAAATTCTTTCTCCCTTAAAATTCTGAACAGTGAGCTGTGACATGTGAACCAGTCACTTTATTTTATGTGTAACAAGCTTCCCAGCCAGAGATTAGATAGTCTACATCATCTTTCCTCCTATTAATTACCAAAAAAAAAAGACTCACACCTTCAAGGAACAAGAACAGGGTAAGAAAATACATCAGCCCTGTGCTGATTAGGGCTACTAGACACTTACCATTTTTGATCCTTGAATGTACAAAAGTGGTCACCGTACTCATTCATACTCATGTCCATTCATTTATTTCCATATTCAACACAATTTTGAGCCTCCATTACGGGTTAGACACTCTGCTAAGTGTTTGAGATATAAACAATAAGCAAAAACAAAACAAAACCAAAAAAAAGGCTCCCTGTTCCTGACAGGATGTAAAATCTTTTGGAAGAGACAGATGTTAAACAAAAGATCATACAAATAAATGTAAACTTATAAATGTCATAAATACTACAAAAGAGTTGTTAGTACAAGATGCTGTGAAAGTATATGTAATAAGGAGTGATTAACTTAATCAACAAGATTAGAGAAAATTCCATAAATTACAAATTATCTTTACAAATGATAGTAGATCACAGATAGAAGGAAGGAAGGAAATTAATTAGAGCAATAAGGTTACCAAATGCCATATGTACATGGTGCTTTGTGGTCACCATTTTCTTTGATTCAAAATAAGAAAAACTGTGTCCAGTGAACCTGCCCTGGAAAACATAGGTAAGATACCAGGCCACAGGGTCAACGATCTATTTTACCAACAAGATGAGGAAAACTTTAGATTGGCATAAGCCAGCTTGGATTCACCATACTCTTCTAGATCTCTGCAAAGAGTTTCAAGGTCAAGGGTTTCCAAACATTGTCATAAAAAAAAAAGAATAAACAAATACAAACATTTAAGTATTTTTCTCAAGAATTGCTTAAAATCACACACACGGGCTTTAGGTGCCTCCAGGCTGATGTACCTCCACACTGATATCCCGGCTCCGAGATTACACATAAAACACCAATGTTTGGAAACTATTGACCTGAAATTTCTGAGAGGTCCAGAAGAACTAATAATAATGTTCAAACAGAAATATTAATGTATATATCCATTTGTGCATATTGTGCATGTACATGAGTGTTATATATTATTTTTTATTTTTATTTACATTTACTCATATGCCACTTCATCTTACTAAGAAAGTTGCCTGCAATAAAAGATCCATATAATGATATAATAAAATAAAATTTGAATTTTTTGTGTGTCTCCCTCTCTCTCTTCCCCTCCCTACTTATGTTCTTTCTCTCTCTCTAAAAAAAAAAATCAATAAACATTAAAAAAAAAAAAAGGAAAGATAAGCCAAGGCAGAAATGAAAATGCACCTTGGTGGGGGTAAGTCTGCAAGCTGATGTGATTTGATGATGGAATACCAGATACCTACAGGGGTGAGGGGCATGGAGCCTGTGTGACTGCTTCCCCCTAACCGTCACTTCCTTTATCTGGGCACAGGACAGGAAGTGGAGAGCAAACCATTGGAGGCTGCGCTCTCATGATAGCTAAGAGGCTGGGCTGTCTGGTGCCAGCTACTAAAGGATTTTTCTGCTGTGTAATCAGAAGAACAGATGGCAGGGCTGGCATTCAAGGACCTCAACCAGCACGTAGCGCCACACCTGTCAAAGGACGTGCTCAGTAAATGTTTGTTTTTGTGGCTGCCAGGCCCACCCCAAAGGGAGCTACATCAACCCTGGAGACAGGCCACCTGAGCCCTGCTGACAAAGGCAGACTTTGCTTCAGGAATGGGATTGGGATCATCTCCAGTACCTGAACCAACTCCATGGAGACCCTGGAGTTCTACACCAAACACTTAGGCCTGGAAGACGTTCAAAGCCGGTGTAGCGATAATGCCTCCAGTGTCTTAAAAAAACACAGTAAAATCTCCTCAGAAAATCTCATATTAAAGAGCATGGTTTTCCTGTGTCCCTGGCAGGAAGAATTAACTGCAAAATTAACTCTCAACTAGTTGACTTGTTTTGTGTAATTATATAATACAGACTTTTGGGTGTTGAAAAATGCCGGCCAAAGGCAGTGATTTAGGTTTTCTGTAATTAATGGCAAGCCACTTTTTTCAGTGTAGCTACAGAGAACACTTTTCTCATAGAGGCCAATCTTGATCTTTTTATAATAAAGCCATATCATCAAAGTAAACGATGGAACTATATTATTCTCTTTTCTATGGCAGAAGGGAATCTCTCTTGTTTTTTTATTTATTTTTTCTGGTCCCCTTCAAATTAATATCAAATCACATAAAAGTAACATCAGGTCACTAGTTTAAAAAATATATACAATCTGGGGGGATTGAGCTAGAAGCCAGAAGACTGCTTTACTTAATAGGTTTAAGACACTTGTCTACTATGTCACAATATTCCTGCATAAACGCATTTTTAAAATGCACTGATTAAGTTCACCCAAGATTTTTTTTTATTATTCTGATATAATTGACTAGAACATGCTCCTAGTTCAAGGTACACAACATAATGATTCAGTATTTGTATATATTGCAAAATGATCCTCACAATAAGTCTAGTTAACATCCATCACTGCACGTAGTTACAAATTTTTTCTAGTGATGACAACTTCTAAGAGGCACTCTCAGAAGCTCTCAAATACACAATGTAGTATTTATTGTGATCTGTAGTCATAATGCTATACATTACACCCCCAGTATTTATTTATTTTATAACTGGAAGTTTGTACCTTTTGATCTCCTTCATCCGTTTTGCCTCCCTGTCCCATGCCCCCACCTTTGGCAACTACCAATCTGTTCTTTGTATTTATGAATTCACGGTTTTTTTCCCTTTAGATTTCAAATATAAGTAAGACCATACAGTATTTGTCTCTGTCTGTCTGACTTCACTTACTAGCATAATGCCTTCAAGGTCCGTCCATGTTGTCAAAAAAGACAAGATTTTATTCTTCTTTAAGGCTGAAAATATATATTATATATATGTATATATAATTTATTTATTCATTCATCCATTGATAAACACCAATGTTGTTTCCATATCTAGGGAATTGAAAATATTGCTGCAGTGAACATAGGAGCATATATACTTTTTTGAGTTAGTGCTTTTGTTCTCTTCAGATAAATACTCAGAAGTGAAATGGATGGGTTGTATGGTAGTTCGATTTTTAATTTTTTGAGGACCCTCCATGCTGTCTTCCACAGGGGCTGCACCAACTTACTTTCCCACCACAGCGCACAGGGTTCCCTTACATCCATATCCTCTCTTACATTTGCTACTTCTTGTCTTTGATTACAGCCTTTCTAACAGGTATGAAGTGATACTTCATTGTGGTTTATATTGGTACTTCTCTGATAATTAGTAATATTGAGCACCTTCTCATGTGTCTGTTGGTTATCTATATGTCCTCCTTAGGAAAAAAATGTATCAGATCATCTTCCCATTTTTAAATTGGATTGTTTGTCTTTTTGCTATTTAGATGTATGAGTGTTTTGTATTTTTGGATATCAATCCTTTATCAGATATATGATTTTCAAATATTTTCTCTCATTTGGTAGTCTGCTTTTTCATTTTGTTGAGGATTTTCTTTGCTGTATAGAAACTTTTGGGTTTGATATAGTCCCAATTGTATATTTTTACGATGAAAAGTTTTCTTCTTTTTAATGTTTATTTATTTATTTTGAAAGAGAGAAAGAGAGCACAAATGGGACAGGGCCAGAGATAGAGAGAGATAGAATCCCAAGCAGGTCCTACACTGGCAGTGCAGAGCCTGACTCATGAGTGGGGCTCAAACTCATGAATCATGAGATTATGGCCCGAGCCCAAATCAAGAGTTGCGTGTATAACCAATTGAGCCACCCAGGCACCCCATCCAAAGGTTTTCTGAATAAGATTCCAGATTAACTCCTAGTGCCCCCACTGACAAATTAATTTAACTTGGACAAATAGTGTAAATTAAGACTCAGTTTCCTTATTTGTAAATTAGGTATAATTATGATCATAATGTTCTTGTAGAGATTACATGAGATGACATATAAGTCTAGAACATTGTATTATACATATTAGGAATTCAATAAGTAGTAGTTGCTTATTTTATTATTATTATTATTGAATTCTTTGAGAAAATTTGTAATTTAGGATCAATTTTGAGTATACAAAATTTAGTCCACAAACAGTTCCTGTCTAGAGCCAATAAATAACTTTTAAAACTGGAGGTCAACAACAGTATTACGTTCCTTTAAGATAATGTCACCATAAACTAAAAAGAATGTAATAAAAAAGGGAGGTAAAGGGTCATACAAAATATTGGGATTAAAGTCTCAATTTCATGATTAAAAAAGAAAAGGTGATATGAAATTTCAGGACTTTCTAGCTACATTGTAGAATTGCTAAAATACTAGGAGAGATTTAACTGGCTTTCAGCCAAGGCTCTCTGGAAAGTCAGAAACTAAGGAAAGTTAGTGAACAGTATTATTGAAGAAAATTGAGTCGATTACTTTTCTTAGACAACACAGAATTTAATCACTCAGCAGGAAAAATATATGAGGATGATTCGTGTGGTGAGAGTAATTGAGAAATATAATTAGTTGATCCAAATGTCAATTATAATTCCATTAATAGGAGGGAGATACTACTTAAATAGACCTAAATCCCTAATGAGATGCAAGGATGTTTAGACATGAACAGGCTACTGAAGAATCATCACTATACCTTAAACATTCAATAAAAATTACCTTATCTTTAGTATTATGATCTTAGTAACATTATTACCCCTGCCTAGTTGCTACAGGAAAGACTTTTCTACAGTGTACTGAAGTTCATGGTCATGAAATGAAGCAGATGTTTTATTTTTTTATAAGGTACTATAATGTTAAAGAGTCATGAGTTGTCTAATAATTGTTTTAAGCTCATGAGAATAACCCAATGCATCTTTCAGGATCCCAGCAGGAAACTTGGATGCCCTAAAACTTTAATTGAGGAGTATTTAATGAAAGGATAATCTACAGAAGTGTGAACAACATTAAATAAACCAATGGGCTTGGTGAAACACCAAGGGATGGGCAACAATGAAGTTGTAACTACCCCTAGGCCTAACAAGGCATTGTATACAGTAGCCATGGGAACTCAGCAACTGCCCAAACTGCACCTCAGTGTGATGGGAGCAGGGAATGTAAATGCTTCTCTATCCCACCTCACTCAGATCTCCCCCTTAGTCTCCCCCTGACTGAAGTCAGAAGGCGAAGGCATCTGTGTGGTGGCATCTGTAAATTTTGCCTTTCTGTGGCTCAAAATAGGTCAGTGAAGGGGAAAGAATAAATCTGGAAGGGAAAACGGAAAGTAACCAGCCCACCAGCCATGAATCACATGACTCCTTTCATTCTATTAAAGACAATCACAGGTTGAGTCCATCTATTATCTGTCTTCAGAACAAGAGAATAAGAATGATGAGAACCTTTCTGTAATCCTATGGTGAAAGGAAGTGAATCACATGAGTAACAAGATATGTTGGAAAGGCTGAACGATTGGAGTTAAAATTGTGGATTCAGCCATATATTAAATCCTATCTCTGCTACTTAATTGGGTGTGCAGCTTGGGCAAGTTATTTAAGTCCTCAAAAGCTCAGTTTTCTTAGCTATAGAGTGAAGAGAAAATATAACTATCAGGTACAGTTGTGAGAAATAAGTGAGATAATGTATGTCACATACTTAGCATAGTACCAGGCACACATAGAGCATTAGTAATAAGAATAATATTTGTTTATTTTTGTTCTTTTCAAAAGATTAATATAAGTAATGGATTTTCCATTTAGCCTAATTCCAAAGATCCATTTTGAAGGACTCACTGTCAACTGTTTTCTTTCTTAAATCAACTGCTTTGACCTCCTTACAGTGGGGCTCTCCTTCTATTAGTAGTGTGGAGAGAATATTAATTACCTCCACTCCACTGTCACTATCCATTCTTCATTGTCCTTTTCAGTCCAAAAATCTTCTGAAATTGATTTAGGTATAGCTTTTGTGAAAGACTATTTTTCCCAGCCTCCTGTGCAGTTAGATATAGCCATATGACTGAGACCTTGCCAGTAAGATGTGAGCAGAAGTAATGCAAAGAGCTTCTTGGCCAGCAAACAGATCATTTTGTTCTTATTCTTTTTATCTTTTAGCAAGCTGGAAGAAAGGTGATGGAGCTGAGCCATTTTTAGCCATGAAGTAAGGACTTACCCTGAAAGGAGATGCAATAAGACAAAAATGACCCATGGAACAAAGATCATCTATATCCATGGGCCATTACCAGCTCAGACTTACTTGAGAAACAAATGAATATCTACCTTATCTGAACCACTAACCTATGACTCATAAAGACATATAGATATACATACATATGGATATATGGATGGATGGATGGATGGATGGATGGATGGATGGATGGTTGGATGGTTGGATTGGTGGACAAACAGATTTATGTAGAGATATAGAGACAAAGAGAGATAGAGAAGATAGAAATAGGATAAGGATGACATTATAGAAATAATTTGGAGGCCAGCACAAACTCCTGGGTATTGTCCAAAATTTAAGAATTTTTTTAGCTAGAAGATTTAGGAAAAGAAGTAAAACACGATGGCAATAATAGCCTTGTCCAGAGAGATTTCTTGTAGATATTTTTAGATTCTTTCTCCATTCCTTTAGGAACTCTCCCTGCCAGAAGTGTCTTCTAATTGGAGAAGGACACCGACGAACTAATTGTGTAGGCAGGTCAGGAAGGATGACTAAAATTCAAGTCTCTAAATCTGAACTGAGAACAAAGCCTGGTACTCCTTTGTCATCTCCCTTTGTTTTGGCTTCTATGCCTCCAAAGAAAGCAAGCTTGGGATTTTCTCAAAGTTATAAGGCTCTCATGATTCATCTCTTGAGGAACTTGGCTGTTACAGTGGTAGGACAATGCCAGGAGGACAGTTCTCAAGGAGTATGGGAGGAAGGGGGTTGAACAATGGCCATAAGTAAAGCCTCTAATAGTTTATTGAGCACACAGCATTAACCATGTGCTTTACAAGCATTACCCATTTAATCTTTACTGCATCCCTGCAAGTCATCTTTTAAAATCCTCAATTTTAAAATAGGGAAATCGAGACGCAAAAAGATTATAAAAGTACAAGTGTTACAAAAGTGCTTGTTCAAGAGCATCACACAGCTAATACTTGTCAAAGTTATGGTTCAAATCTAGATTTCCCTGGTTTCAAAAACTATGTTTTTCTTCACTGAACTTCACTTTTTACACACACACACACACATACACACACACGCACACACACAAATAATATCTACCTCTAAGAGATACTATGAGAATAAAGCATGATACTAACACATGTTAAGCCACAGTTTAATATAGAAAATAATAAATGTACCAGGGACACCTGGGTGGCTAAGTTAGTTGAGTGTCCCAGTCTTGATTTTGGCTTAGGTCAGGATCCCAGGGTCATGGACTCAAGCCCCACATTGGGCTCCACACTGAGCATGGAGCCTGCCTAAGATTCTCTCTCCCTCTGCCCCTCTCCCCTGCTCACACTCTCTCACTCTCACTCTCTAAAAAATTTTTAAAAATCATGCCCATTACTACTACTATTACTATAACTTTTATTACTATCCTCATACACCAAGTTATAAATACATTACAAATTTTATCTAATGTTGAGTTATGGTAGTTAATAAAGAATATAGATTTTTAGATCTTGTCATTTCTTGGGTCCCATAGACTGCTTCAGCATTTCATGTAAGCCATCAGTGTAGACAAACTTCTGCCTTAAAGTCCTGACCTGAGTCAGGTCTCCCATTTGCCTTCTGGAAGCACAGAAGTAAAGGGTTGGAAATAGAGGCCATCTGTCAGGTGTGTGTTTCAGGGCATCCAGAGAGTAAATATGATCCCTCTTACTTAGGAGATGGGCTAATACAAAAGTTATCCAGGAAATAACCATTTATATCACCAACCATTTAAAAAGGTAAAGCACAATCATAGATAATAAAGAATATACTAATATTAAAAAGATGAAATAAAAAGAAATGAAAGCATTCTTAAAGCAATAAAATGTAACATAAAAAAGTAGATTCCAAGAATAAAAAGAAATGTAATATAATCAATGAAAACTAGAGAAAATGAAGCAAATAAAAACTAGGAAAAAGATATTAGTGAAATAAAACATTATAACCAAGGACATGGCAGACTAAGAAAATTAAGATAAAGAGAGCCCCAGAAACATTTTAAAAATAAAACAAAATGGGAAAAATATTTGAAAATAGGAAATTAACCAGTTAAGATATTACAAGGTACGAGAATAAAAGCCAAAGAGTTTTATTAGAACACATAAATGAACCAACCTCTAAGACCAGAAACATAAACCCTTGTTATGGAAACTACCAGGCTTTCAAAGCCAAAGCACCTAGTTACTAAACTATAAAAGGCACCGCCAAGTGGCCATTTCCTCAAAATCAGCATCATAGCCATCAGTCAACCTTGCCTCCTTACTTTTCATCACCTCACATCCAACCCACCAGGAAATCCGATGGATTCACCTGTAATGGTCAGTCTGAATCCACCCATTTCTCATCATCCCTACTACTATTCCCTGCTTTTATTCTGGTTACGTGACATGTAGGATCCTGTGCACCATGGTCCTAATTCTCTAACCCACGTCAGTCTCGCCTCTGTCTCAAGCTCACAAACTTCCCCTTGGGCTTTCTTTCCAGGTTCTTTTAGCTCCTAGAACATGCCAGCTTGTTCCTGCTTTTGAATGTTGGCATATGCTTAAATGATCCAAATCTTTACAATCAGAATGCACTACTCCCAGGACCTTTTATAATGACCCCATCATAATGCTCCAAGTCTTAGCTTTAAGTTGCAGCTCCTAAGACAAATCTTTCTCAGATCACCCACATTAATTAAACGTTTTTCTAATTACTCTAAATCCCAGATCCTATTAACTTCCTAGAAGTTTACAATTTATAATTTAGTACATATTTATTTACCTGCTCATCTCCCCTAGTAGAATGTAAGCTCCATGGATGCAAAGACAATAAGCTATTTAATTCAACACTGTATATAACTGGCACCTGGCGTGGGACTGGACTCCTATTAGTTTCTCATAAATATTTGCTGAATGAAACTCCACACTGTGGGCTTCCTTTCCGAGGCTTTGGACTCCCTAATGAACAAGAATCCTCATGATTCAGACAGAACCAAGGAATAGAAAGCAGGATGCTTGGTTTCCATGCCCTTTACACACATCTGGCATCTCATTTGCCCTTGAGTACCACCTACCTTAGATATCAGTGTTAGGAAAACTGGCTGCAACAAGATTGAATTCTGTGGCTGTCTCCTCGATGGGTATAGTTTACAATCTGTTCACAGTCTCCTATCTTGTCGTGGCTCTTTGTTCTTGAACAAAATAAGGTTGAATGACACAGCATTGCCATCATTTACAAAACAAAAATGATCAAACATCAGCAATTGGTTATGTGTGGTTCAACCTAACACATACACACCAGCCCACAAAAAAAGGAGCATAGATATAAAGCTAAAGAACGGGCTACAAATCAGAAAATCTATCCCACCAGTCTCTCAAAGCCTACCATGACATATGGACATATTTTTAAATTAAAGATGCCGGCAAACACTCAGAAACTAAATTCTATTGGTTTTGTCTACATCAGACCAAAAGTATCAATACTTTTTTCTATGAGACCAAAATAAACTATCATCTCTTTATCTCTGATACTTCTGATCAGGATAAAAGAGGACAGGAAGCAGAAAAAAGAAAAATCATAGCACTGGTTCCCCTAGCCCAGCATTCAGGAACAAATCAACTAAAATATAAGATGGATATCATATGCATGCCCAACAATTACAAGCAAGGCATCCGGAAGTCCCCAGTAAGGTACACACACTGCTAAGGACTTATACTTTGAAGAGTACAAATAAATAGCTTTCTCCTCCAGAGAAACTCCACATAAATCCAGACACCATTTCTCACAGTGCAGAATAAATAACTGTCACTGGCTCTGGAATTTAGTGTTTTACATTGGATACTTTCCAAGAGTCAAAAACTCAATTGGGAGAGCAAGCATGAGCCTCTGCAAAGTCTAGCATCAAATCCATGCCATGCTATCACCCAGTGAGGCATGATGGGCCTTAACCCCTGCTTAAGGTGAATTCAAAACTTAACTAACGAAATTAGACAACCATATTTAAGGCAAGCAATGAAATGAAGTGGAGACTCATTGGAAGCATATTTTACTACAAACACAGTTAATTGAAGATCAAGGAAAGAAAGTCTGGCTGTTGTACAAAGGCATCCAACAATCTCTGAGAAAGAGAAGAACTGAATGGAAGGCGGAGGAAAATGCCTGTAGCTACACGTATGATCCCCAGTGTATGGCCGAAATGAACATAAATTGGTAACATGGTCTAAGCCGCCTCCCACCATGTGGTTTGATAGTAACACAACCTGTGCAGGCTTATGTATCATCACAAATAACAAAAGGGATATTAAGGTGAAATTAAACTCCAGTAACCATCTGATATCGAATGCAGTAGGCTTGTTGTCTGCTTGCCGATGCTCACACACTATTGAGCCAACCATATGCTTTTCTGAGCTATTAATAAATGAAAGCTTTTTTTTAAAACTCTGTGAATGATAAACTTTATATGAGTTTTTTGGAAGTCTTATTGTTGCCTCAAGCAAAATACCTTTAAGGGAAAAAGCTGTTTCAAGGATATGCCGTGTTTGGGGGTAGCTTCAGGGAAAAGGTAAGCCTGAGGATGGAAGGAGTAGGAACAAGAGGAAGCAAAAGAGCTTCCTCTATTCTGTATTCTCTATTCTGGCCTCACTATTCTGTAGGAGATAAAGAAAGATTCTTTGTTTTTGCTTTGAGAGAAAGAGGATAGAGGACACAGAGAGTGGGGGGATGAGGGGAGGGAGTGCAGTGATAAATGGGGCAATCCAAGGCTATGTGGTGAGACACCTGAAGGATTCTGAATCCAAAACAACTTTGAAGAAGCTCCTGTCTAATTCGATGCTGTCTCTGTCAGAGCATGCTTGTTTAGTGCAGTGTAAGTCTTGGGTAAATTCTACTCTGAATCTTGAGCAAATTCTGCTCTGGCTTGCTTTGTGGGTATCATGTTCAGAGAATCCAGCAAAGGACTAAATTTCACATCAAGGCCAAGTATGGCACAGGAGAGAAACTTCACAAAGAAGAAATACATCTGCAGCAGAAGGGATCTCAAGAATGCTAATCTCTCTCCCCTCATTCCCCCTTCACCCTCCAGAATTTATGAAAATCATGGTGAGGATGTTGGACGTGCATCAGAAAGGCAGTTTTGCATTTAAATTGAATGTCATCCAAATCCTAAGTGGTCAGGAGTCCCAGGTGTCATGTGGGTTGGGCTTTGGTTGAGCCCTTTGTTCCTAAATTGTTAATTTTAAAATACTTTTTGATGTCTCAGAAGGACCAAATGTAGGTACCAAGTATCAAATCAAAACATGAGCTGTATTTCAGTCAAGAGGGCCAAATCTATTCATTTGCTTATCAGTTTTTTTAATGTTTATTTATTTTTGAGAGAGAGAGAGAGAGAGAGAGACCATGAGCAGGGGAGGGGCAAAAAGAAGGGGTGACACAGAATCTGAAACAGGCTCCAGCCTCTGAGCTGTTAGCTCAGAGTCCAATGGGGGGCTAGAACTTATGAGCCATGAGATCATGACCAGAGCCGAAGTCAGATGCTTAACCTACTGAGCCACCCAGGCGTCCCATGCTTTCCAGTTTTTTTAAGTCAGGTCTCAAAAATTACCTGTGACAGGGGTGCCTGGGTGGCTCAGCCCATTAAGTGTCTGCCTGATTTCAATTCAGGTCATGATCTCACAGTTAATGAGTTGAAGCTTAGTGTCAGGCTCTATACCGGCAGTGCAGAGCCTGCTTGGGATTCTCTCTTTCTCTTTCTGTTCCTCCCCTGCTCGTGCTATCTCTCTCTCAAAATAAATAAAACTTAAAAAAATTATCTGTAACAGACAAAGCTGAACAATGACCAAAGTCAAGAGGCAAGATGAACAAAGTAAAAAAAAAAATCTTGTTTAAATTTCTATCTTCAGAGGTGATTATTCCTTGAAACAAAACCGTCCATTAAGAAGCCGTCAGGACGCACCTGATAGTTTCAGATTAGGTGATAGTCTGCTGAGACATGCAATAGTGAAATTCAAGTGTGCCTACCCAAATGCAGACCTGCTGTATTTTCTTTGTGTATTTTATTTTTTCAGTGAAAAAATGCAGATTTTTTTCCCTTATAAAACTTGGCCACTTTGATAACTTTTATTCATTCATTTATATTTCTATAATTTATTGTTAATTTCACCAAATCTTTAAAGTTTCTGATAGACAGCCGATAGAGGAAAATAGCACATAGGTAATCCAAATTTCAACTTTCAGCGATCTATGTTGAGATTATCTACCCAAAATGCATCACACCCATGGGTAATAATCTCCTATTCATATGGAATATTTTTATACATCTATCAATTAAGATATCCATAAATTACATACAGTTTGTATGCCACTAGTTTGCTCAATAAATTGTCAAAATGGTTACAGACATAAGAGCCTGACTGAATGTGGTAGGAGCTAAGGAAAAGGAACAGAAATAAATCATATGCAGGAGGTGGAATCCAGAGTTCCAGCAGGCCAAGGGATTGTAACCAAGAGCGACCATCCCATTGTGAACGATGAGAGGCAAAGAGGAATACACATGCATATTGTTAAGATATTCATATTTGATCAATGTCTATTTTATTAGTATGAAATATTAACCTACAAAATGTATGGTATCTACTGGAGTTTATGCTTTTATACAGCCAGGATGCTATTTTACCATCTTTTATAATTGCAGCTTTGAGGGTAGATAACAGAGTCATCTTCAAAATACTAATTAAGGGTGACAGCTCTCCACAATAAATCTAAGCTTGGAGGATTTATGGTTTTGGAATGTAAATTTGTAATGCAATAAATACTTGACAATTTTTAAAGCAAAAGTAAAAACTGGTCACAGGTATATCTTTTATGATACTAGAATTACAAAAATATATCTTCCAAATATACAGATTATTAGTCAGTTTCATTGTGCAAACCAACCAGTTCACATATCAAAAAGCAGAAGTTGAAGAAATGAAGATGATTTATTCTCCAAGTAACTGTAGGTCAAAGTTAAAGATGACTTATTAGGGTCATAAAATAGCAGTTGATGTAGTAAATTTATGTCTTTGCTTTGTTCCCTGTCATATTGTAACCAAAGCTATTTCTACCCTGCCATAATGTGTATTTTTAATCAGACAGTATTAGCCACAGCAGAGCAAACCACAAGTCACAAGGACAGATGACTGTAACTCTATTTATGTTAGAGATAGATTTCTGTGACACTGCATATAAGCAGGATTTATAAATCAGATTAAAGTTCCACTTCACTCCCATAATAATTTTGCCTCTAATGAAATCAGTTTGACCCTAAATTTCATCTTTAAAAAAACTACCTGGAGAAAATGTATAATTTTTTCCTTCAGGTTTCTAAAGTAATTACAATAGTCTCAAACATTGATATCTCCTCTTTATTGATTAAATGCTGCCCATGATAAAGTAGGGTAATGAGATCTGGAAGCTTCAGGATGTTTATATCTGAATGCTCTCCGGGAAGAGGAAACAGCAGTAGGTAAGGCCTGGCTTTGCCTGAGCGAGAATTCCCTAGTTTTGTCTTAAACACCTTGTGAGCCCTCAGACTCCACGAGACCCTGTCTTAGGCGGGCCGAGCAGGCCCTCCAATTCTTCAAAGGTAAAAGTCTGTTCATCTGCACACTGCCTTAGAAAGGAAGAACCATTCAAAATCTACAATGTTATTCCCTAATTTGCCAATTCATTGTATTGACTTAAATTGTGGCACACATACACTTAAGGTAGTTTTAATTTAATGCACTTTTTTAAGGCGGCAGATGCATTGGCATTTTAGTAACATTTGCCCCACATGTACTTTCCCAAACACTGCCCAATTCAGCTGTGGTGGAAGCGCCTTATAGCGTGGGTATGGTGAACTAGTGACTCCTAGTGGTTGGTACGTAGTTGTGCAAATTATCTCTTTCCAGCAAAATCTAAAAGTAGGGGAAAGATAACAGATACCACTTCATTCTCTTCCAAAACAAACAAACAGTTACTGCTACCAGAAATATTTTTAATTGAATCACTTGTACATGTGCAAAGAAAATATATGTATAAATAAACATTTTAAAAGGTCTTACTAATAAAAACTACATTGGAAATTGTCCAAAGCAGAAAAACTAAAATTTATTGATGAATATTACTGAAGTACAACTATAGCTTAATATTCCCATCTCTGGGATTTTGTCCCCAAAATGCAATCCAACAGAAACAAAGATCTTTATCCAATATTATCTATAAAGCAAACCACAAAACTAGAAAGATTAATTTCCAAGAAGAGAGAAAGGTTTTAACAAATTCAAATATGTCACCATGAAGATATATAATAAAGCCATTCTCAAGTTTAACTATAAGTACTAGGGGAAAAGTGAATACTGTTTTTCATAAATATTAGGCTTAAGAAGCAGAGGTAAACAGCTCATTCATTGTGAAATGTCACAATAAAATATATGTAACCGTGTATATACATATATACATACATACTGGAAAGTAATATAAAAAAACAAACATGATTGTTTTAAGGCAGTAATATTGTATATTTTTCTTATTGAAGACAGTTTTTTTTTTCCGAGAGCAGTTTTAGGTTCACAACAAAATTGAGATAAAAGTACAGAGATTTCCCATGTATTCTCTGTTCCCCCATTATCAACATCCCCCCCCCAGACTGGCCCCTGGTTACAGTTGATGAGCCTATACGGACATTATTACCATTAAGTCCACAGTTTATATGAGGGTTAACACTCAGTGTTGCAAATTTTAGAGGTTTAGACAAATGTATAATGACATGCATCCATCATTATAATATCATGCAGAGTATTTTCCCTAAGAATCCTGTTTTGTATTTTTTAATGTTTAAATGTTTATTTACTTTTGAGAAGGAGAGAGAGAGAGAGAGAGAGAGAGAGAGAGAGAGAGAGCAGGCACAAACTGGGGAGAGGCAGAGAAAGAGGGACACACAGACTCCGAAGCAGACTCCTGGCTCCGAGCTGTCAGCACAGAGCTGGATGTGGGGCTGGAACCCAAACTGCTAGGTCATGACCCGAGCCCAAGTCAGGTGCTCAACTGACTGAGCCACCCAGGTGCCCCTATTTTTAATGTTTAAGGCACCTTTTGTTCTCCCAATAAAAATATTCAAGAAACTATCTAAATTGCAAATTTATCTCAGAGTAACACATAGGAATAAGCTAACAAAGAACTTCTCAAAATTCAGATCTAATCAGCTGTTTCTCTCTAGCACCTATTCACCCTAGAGCCGACCCTTGTACTTCCTCAGGAAGGTCTTCCCTGACACCCTCATCTGGGTAAAAGTACTCTACTAGATGTCCTCAGAGGCCCTATTCTTTTCCTTCAGAATGTATCTCTACTTTATGATTATTAGGGTGACCGGTAGAGTCTTTCACTAGATTGTAAGAGAAAAACTGTTCTGTGCAGGGCAAGCACTCAACACAATTTGTGGGATAAACTGAAGGGCAGGGCGTACTCAATGGGGTAACTAATGTGCACAGCTTCCTGCCCCCCCTCATAGCAGCTGGAGACAAGCAAGGCACAGGTATGGCCCTTCATTCAATTTGCATTTTTCACCAATCCGCCTAAGAATTTTGATGATCTTAGAATTACCTAGTATACTGGGGCAGGGTTAATCAGAATCTCTGTCTTTATTTCCTCCTATCAACTCATATCATACCGAATGAGACACACTGAAAGACTGAAAATTTTTCGCGTGGGCTGCCCAGTTTGGTTCCTGAAGCTGTTTCTCCCCCATACCCTCCAGCACAATGACGTCAGACCCTAACCCGTCCTCTCCATCCTTCCTGAAAACACCCAAATTGACCAGTAGTTGCTGCTAATCTACAAAAAACAATGGTCCCTCTTTCAAGAACCAGTTTTAGCCAATTATTCGTTAAACCTGGTGAATCTCCACTGACCTATGTTTGATGCAGTCCTATAAAGCATTTCCTCTTTTTTTTTTTTAAGTTTATTTTGAGAGAGACAGAGACAGCTCTACTGGGGAAGGGACACAAAGAAAAGGCGAGAGAGAGAATCCCAAACAGCTCCCATGCTCCCAGTGCAGAGCCCAACATGGGGCTTGGACTCATGAAACTGTGAGATCATGACCGGAGCTGAAACCAGGAGCTAGAAGCTTCACCAACTGAGCCACCAACTGAGCCTTCCTCTTCATTTTCCAAGTAATAAGCTCCTGCCAAGCCTTCTTGTGGTGGCCATTATCAAATAACACCTACGTTCACAGAGCTCTGGTCCACTTGCTTCCACATTTGCTTAGTTATGAAAGAGAGAAGAGACATGTCTGCTCCACTCCTCAGAACATACACAGCATCCAGCACAGCCCACGTGGAGCCCAACAATATTTTTTAATGGAAATTAAGTCACTGAAACCTAGAACTTATTGTTCTGAAATTGGCACAATAGGTTAAAAGTGGAAGTCTACACCCTCACTACATTGTCCTGCTTTTCCAGCTCAAGATAACAATGCATCAAGGAATTAATAACCTAGAGTCCAGGAAAAGCAGGAAGGAGACAGATAATGAAGATGAAGGGGGTGTTCCTGAGATGTTACAGAAGTGAATTGCTTCCATCTGGCCAGGAGCACGTTTTCAGCTGTTCCTCTAATTTCATGTATGTTTTGCCTGTGAGACGTAAAACACACTTTAGCTGAAAGGAAGAAATGAAGGGAGGAAAGAAAGAAATCCTCCCAACTAATCAAAGCAGCAATTGCCATTTTCAAAGCTGAAATAAAGTATAGTATGTGTAATGGAGGCTAAGAAAGGAGAAGAAAAAGTTTTTCAGGAAAACTATGCTTTCATTATTTTTCTCCCCAAACTGGGAATGTAAGAAAGAAATGTAAGACATTTTAAAAATTGATAAACCAAAAGAACTAAAGAAGTGTTACCATCATTATAAAAATATTTTAAAATCTTTTTAAGAAACTCACTTAATTATATTTTATATAATACTAAAACTTGTGAACTTTACCCCCACTCCAATCAGCTCACTTTAACATTCTGCAGGTACTATCAGCCATGAGCATGCAAAGGCATTTTGTTAGGACGTTACATGCTTGAATCAAGATACCAAATATTATGGGCTTCAGGTCCCAATATAAAAACGAGGACAAGGGTGTTGAGGTCACTAAGGAAAGAGCATGATCCACTATGAATGTATACAATATAATGTGAACAAATCTTTTCAACCCTTTTCCACACTAATATTGGAATCCTAACAGGGAAATTGTGACAAGAAAAATGAAACTTATGTATCTAGTAATAAAGTGCTGGCAATCTTCAAAAGCAAAAAAAAAAAATAGCAGAATACATCTCATGTAATAATACATAAAGCACAAAATCACAACAAATTAGTCACCTGTGTTCTAATTACTTTAAAAAATGACTTTCGCTGTGCAGAGAAATTGACATCCCGATGAAATGATGATCCCAGGTTTGACTTGTCACACTTCTCTTTCTCCTGACTATTAATTATCAATGATATTAAATTACTTAGCTCTCTGAAGAAGGGCATTTTCTCAGCTTCATTTTAACACCATGCCTATGGTTGTGTTCCAAAAATTTCTTAGGAAGCAGCCAAGGCTATCTAGGTAAGATGGTGATATTACCCCTTGGGTCTAACTCCTCTATCCTCCACTAACAAATTTCCCTGGAAAAGAAAAAGATATATCAGAGTTAGGGAAAATTTGATTTAGTGATAAGAACTAGGACAGGGTAACATCCATATGCCAGGGTCTTAAAGGAAACGCTGTAAAAGGAAGAGCAAACAGGACTGAAATTTCCATGAACTCTGCCATTAAAGAGGCTGCATGACCAGAAAGGGCGGAAAAGTGCATGCCTTCCAACACTTGACCAACTTCTGCTCCTTCAGAGCTGAGTGGCAGTCAGGACACCTCTGTCCAGCAAGTGTCCTCAAAAAGAACAGCATTGTCTCCAAGGAGGTGAACGTTGATTCTTAGGGGTGGGAGAAAGTGATATATCCTCTATAAGTATATATAAACCTAAGCATATATTGCCTAGGGGGCAATAACGAAAAATAAAAAGGTTGAGAAATGCTGTCCCACATCACCAGCCACAGAGCAGGGCTTCTCGCCCAGGAACAACTGCTGGGAGCCATCTCTGAAGTCAGGCCGGTTTGCAAGGCCTCCCACCATCAGAGGGCAATGGGCATCCACACCCACTCAACCCCCGCTCCATTTCTACTTGAGCACCAGCCCCCAAGGCACCTGACTGACTGATATCAGGAGTGCTTGTCTTCTTAGGCTAAAAATATGTGAATTGTACCTTATGAAAAAACTTGTTACACGAGTTTCTTCTTTTGTGATTATAGGAGCAAATGTTACATTTCCTGAGAAAACCTGTTTTTCTTCACCTCAAGAAAACAGGCTATTGACCTCTGCTCACAAAAGAACTAACTTTTGCCTTTGCTATGCTAAAAAACATAGCCTTGTATTTGAATGTTAAAGACTCTTCTTTATATGATAAACATCTAGTCATCTACTTCAATCTCTAGTGGTAAAGATTATGCATGAGTCTTCTACCAATCTATGTTCTGAGAAATTTTTACATACCAAAGAACTTGTTATCAGAAATCATTGTCTAAGGCAATTGCCACTTCTATTTTGTATCCCATGCATTTTTTCAATAAATAAAGCTGACTCTCAGGTCAGTGCAGAGATGCCTGCCTGCTGATCAGAAGGAAATTCGTGGCTCTCTCATTTCCTTTTCCCTTTTCACCGATTCTCATCTCATTCATGCTGACACCGTCCATCCTTCAGGGGAACCCTGGACCTGCTGGAGCTGGGCTCCGGCAAACAATGGAGCGGTGATGACAGAGTTCGTGCTCACCCTGCTCTAAGCACACGTTAGAGGCCTCACTAAATGAGTCAGGCAGCTCATTGTTGCAAACACCTCATGTGCAATCCCCTCTGGTTCTCCTGAGACTGCAAAAAAAACCCAGTACCTTTAACAAAAGAGTTTCTGCATTTGTTTGCTTGTTTGTTATTTAGAGAGAAAGAGAGTGAGCAGGGAAAGGGCAGAGGGAGAGGCAGAGAGAATTTTAAGCAGGCTCCATGCTTAACCCAGAGCCCAACGTGAGGCTTGATCCCACGATCATGACCTGAGCCAAAATCAAGAGTGATACAATTAACCAAGTGAGCCACCCACATGTCCCAGAGTTAGGTTTCATTTTTAAAGATAACAGAAAATAGGAAAATACACAAAACATAAAACAGAATGAAAACACTAAAGAAAAAATTCTAGTGATGACAATAAATTTTTTTAAGTTTATTTATTTATTTTAAGATAGAGAGAGCAAGTGTGAGCCGGGGAGGGGAGGGACAGAGAGGATCCCAAGCAGGTTCCTCACTACCAGTGCAGAGCCTGATCGGGAGCTTGAATTGACAAACTGTGAGATCATGACCTGAGCCAAAATCAAGAGTCAAATGCTTAACTAAACTGAGCCACCCAGGGACCCTAGGGATGACCATAAACTTAAATGTATTAATTCTCTTACTGAAACATAAAGATTTGCAGATTATGTCAAAAAAATCCAGTTATAGTTTTGTTTACAAAAGAAATACCTAAATCAAAATTACTAAGCAAAAGAATATAGGCAAGCAAAAACAAAATACATAAATACGCCATGGGAGATATGGAGTGGGCTGTGGGAGCAGTGATATAAGACAAGAAAATTCAAACCAAAAAACACTGAGTTATCAAAGATGATTATTAGAAAAAGCCATGAATATATCTATCTCTACATAGATATAAATATATGAGGCCACATTGATAAAGACTAAGTACATTAGCTGACTCTAAGTATTTGATAGGAAAAAAAGATTAAAATAAAAATCAGAATATTTGAATGATCTAATTATATAATTAAAACACTGTGTTTTATTTATACTTATGTATCTATAAAAATCGAGGTTATACATTCTTCCCAAGAAGCCATGAAAATCTTACAAAACTTTATTATATATTAGACTACATTAAAAAATCCATCAATAAATAGTAATCATCTCATAGGTCATATTATTTGGCCACAATGTAATACAATTAGAAACAAATAGTTAAATAAAAAAAACCAGAAAAAAATTATTGGATATGAATAAATTCTCCAAAGAACAATTAGGTCAAAGAGGAAAAAAAAAACCCTGAAATTACCAACTACTTTACATAAAAATTGAAATGTTACAGATTGGGGCACCTGGGTGACTCAGTCAGTTTAGCATCTGACTCTTGATTTTGGCTCGAGTCCTGATCTCAGGGTTTGTGAGTTAGCACCCAGCATAGGGCTCTACACTGAAAGTGCGAAGCCTGCTTAATATTCTCTCTCTGTTCCCCCTGCGCACACACCGTCTCTCTCTCTCTCTAAAATAAAGAAACTTAAAAAAGAATCAAAACAAAAAATAAAATGTCACAGATCAATCTTACATACGTAGTGAAAACAGTTTTAAGAAATAAATTCAAATACAGGAGTTTTTATTCATAAAAAATAAATTCAAGAAATTGCACAATGAACAGCGAAGGTATCCCACCAAAGCAAGAAGAAGAAAATAATAAAGTTGCAAATTTAGAATTACGTTTAAGAAGGTGAGCAGAGACAAGCAACAGCTCAAGTCCTAATTATACTAAAATGTTTGTGTTCTTTACTCCAATTTGAATTACGTTAAAATGTTAATGCCCTTGGCTTCCATTTTCTTGTTTTGGAAAGTTCTCTAAAAAAGTTACTCTAACTATATAAAATGAAGTTGCTTTTACAACACCAAAGACTTAATCATCCATTTCATATATAAAAGGTAGCTACTTTTTTGCATGGACCTCAAGCATATTGTAGTATAGAGGTGGAATTTAAGGAAAGGTATTAAGCAGGCTGTGTTTTAGCTTATGGGCAAGTAATAAATTGTATCATGTATCTTGAATGTATCATAGATAATCTGCTATATAACAATCGCCACTTCAGATAGCTGTGAAATTAGGTGATTAACTAGTTGTTACTTAACCTTCTAATTTCTGTATAAGTCTAATTACATGAAATAGAAGTTGGGGTTCTGATTTCTTAGTTTGCTTTTCTGTTTGGAGTGTCATTGTAACTACTGTATTGTAAAGGATGGAAAATAATTGCATATGTTAAAAAAATAGTGTTATATTCTAAAAAAATAAAAAATAAAGTAAAAAAAAGTTACAGTCACAAAGATATTTATTGCAGTATTTTCTACAAGACTGAGCTGACATTTTCAACAGGAGGGGAAAGATGAAAAAAAAAAGTAGTCCTATGAAAAAATGATAAAACCATTAAAAAAGACTTTATCATTATGGAGACTCTAAAACCCCTTTAGGGCAGTTCACAACATGGGTGGAAAATACTGGGCACATTTCCTGGTACCCTCGACCACCACAGTCTGGCTCTAGAAGCTCATAAGCAAAGCCAACCAGCTCCAGACAACAGACACGACCCATGAGCGACTCCATTACCTGGCTCCAGCAACTTCTCCAGTCTTACTTCTCCCAGCTCCCTACATACGCTTGTGATAGCTAATATCTAATAACGGCCACCGCCACTTCCTTCCCTCCCCGCAGACATATATCCCGCAAATCATGAAGAGGTGCAGTCCGTCCCCTCACCTTGAATCTAAGTCAGCCTATAATTTGTTTGTTTTGACCAAAAGGAAGTGAGGGAGATGATGTTCTGGAACCTCTAAGCCCAGACTTTAAGAAGTCTGGCTCCTTCTGCTTCTTCCCTTTTTTAAGTCAGATGCTATATAAAAAGTTGACTACCCTGAGATCATTATGTTGTGAAGAAACCCTAGAAAGGCCACATGGAGGGGCTGAAATGTACTCTTTGGGTCAACTAAAACAATAAAACAATGAATAAGCAAACAAACAAATAAAACCTTGAAGTGAAGGGTTCTTGGACTTCCCAGCCCAGCTGGCAGCTAAATGCAACTGAGTGAGGGGCCCTTGGGAGCACAAGAATCACCCTGCTGAGTGCACTCAGCCCATGAAATTGTGAAACAAAAGAAACGGTTTTAAATCACTAAACTCTGGGGGGACTTGTAACAAGGAATTTGATACCTGGAACACAGATGGTAATTTAGTCATACCAAACTAAAAGCACACACAGAAAGTACTATGTCCGTGAGTTTGCACATTCTCCTTTTTTGTTCCTGCCTTTGCTCACTTTGTAAATGTCTAGTCCACTTGAGACACCCAGCTAGGCATTTCCTGTTCTGTGAAGCCTGCCCAGAATTTCTTAGGCAGTTACTCCTGGTGCCTCTAGATGTCATAACAACGACAGAGCACATACTTCTTCCACTGGACTTTCACACCAAGGGACACATTTGTTTCTGTGTCGACCTTCACGCTGCAAGTTCCTTGCGGGCAGAGACTGGGACCTTACTGTTTCCATACTTCCCTTGCTTAAAACAATACCTAAAAAATAATTCTATGAAGCAGATAGGATTGTTCCTCTTTTATAACGTGGAAATGGACATATGCAGTGCTAAGTTAATGTGCTCAAGGTCACTCAGAGAGAGAGATTATGAAAGAATGAATTTCTATGAGCTCAAGAAATCTTTCCAAATAATTCTATCTTTCATTTATCTTTTTCTCCTCTTATGTGCTATAGCCTTTATAACCTGGGGGAAAAAATCCATATGGAAGAAAGAATACTCCACATACTCTTGTCTCCACAGTCTCACTGCAAGTTTCCAGCATGCAAATGTCACCGTTTATATTGCTACAAAATCTTCCAAAAGGCCTTGCATAGCACATAATAGGTTCTCATTCATTCATTTATTGGTCATTTCAAAAGTATTAACGTAGTCAACGATGAAGAGAAGTTCAGGAACATATATCAAGTATTTTCCTACAAAATAAAATATAATTAAATATTCAATTATATTTTCAATCTCCACTTATTATACGGTGAATTGCAATGCATTTTTAAATATATATTTTTGAACCCAGGGAAAAGGATGATCTTGACTGAATATTCATTGTGAATAATCCCCCTGGGCCCTGAGTTCTGCACTACCCAAAGTGAAAGGGTAGACTGAGCTTTGCAAATTCAGGAAAATCATATTGTTATTTTTATTGTATCCTTTGCCTGAGAAGGAACGGAGATTTGCTGTCATTCTGCATCTGGGCTCTCAGTCAGTGATGGAATGAAAATGATTTACTTCCCATTTTGACTTGCAAAAATCTGAAAATTTAGATCTTACCCCTTTTTTTCCCTCAGGGACAAAACACAATGGACAGAGAGGAACCAGGATCCTCTGCAAATATCCCCGTAGCCAAGGCGACACCTAGGCCCTTCCATCTAACTTCTCACCCCACTTTACTACGTGTTTAAATTCTCCTGCCTCGTTCAAGTTTAAACTAAAAGACCGAAGTTCAGACTGAAGTCATTTCAAGCTTCAAAGCACAGCACACTCCAAAAATTGGGTGACACCCAAGGACCCCAAAGAGAACAAGGAGGGACCCTCCCTCCTGCCCTCTGTGGACACTAAAGCCTTTGGGGCTTTTGGCTTGGCAACTGCAGTGGTGGCGGGAAGCTGGATATAATCAGCACAGAGCTAAGCCCGATGTCAGAAAAAACTCATAAAAACCTTTTCCTTAGGTAATACCATATTATAGAGATCTAAGTTGACCTGTTATTTCTTCAGGAAAAACCTGTAAGTCCCTATTATTCTTTTACCCTCCATTTCAGCACCTAGATCTTTCCCAGAACTAAATGGGATCACACCTCATTAGAAAAAAATCAAAGATATCCACAGTTAGGCATAACCCTAGATTTCACTCTAGAAATCTCTTATGCTAGAAATACATGTGGCATAGAATTAGGGGCACAACCCCACCACTTCTTATGAAAATCTTACTCATTGTGCCAAGCACAACTCAAATGCTGCCTCCTTAGAACCTTCCCTTATTGCCCTAACTGGAAGACCTCTTTCTTTGCCTTCTACACTTTTACAATTAACTTAGCGAAAGTAGCTTAGAGTGGCATGGTATTCATCATGCTCACTTCGTCCTCCCCCTCACACACATCTCTTACATTTTGATCCTAGATGAAGGGACTGTGCATTTAAAATCTTTGAATCTCTAAATTTTTTATGGTTTTTTATTTATTTTTGAGAGACAGAGAGAGACAGTGTGAGCAGGGGAGGGCCAGAGAGAGAGGGAGACACAGAATCTGAAGCAGGCTCCAGGCTCTGAGCTGTCAGCACAGAGCCCCATGCGGGGCTCAAACCCATGAACTGTGAGATCATGACCTGAGCCGAAGCCACACGCTTAACCAACTGAGCCACCCAGGCGCCCCTAAAATCTTTGCATCTCTAGAACACCGCACAGGGCTCGGTACACAGACGGTACTCAATGTTTCTTCCATGACCATTCACTTTATTCCTTCTAGGCTTTTCGGGATTACTACTTTTACTGTAGCCTAGAGGCCACACAGGGACACATCCAAACTAGCCCCACCTACTGTAGATCACAACGCCCATCCTGACTGTAGCAATATGACCCAAGCTCCAGAGAAATTCAAATAATATAGAAGGAATGAAAAAACGTTGAGACATTTTTTTCTGTGTTTTCCGAAGTTCCTCAACTGAACTTTTTTGTTTATTTCAAATCTTTGAACAGAAACCATAGGTGGAAGACTGTCAAATGTGAGGATCACAAGGTATAGTTTGGCATTCTAGGAGAGCTTGAAATCCTTCCCACTCACACTACCCATCCAGTGCCCTTCAAGGGAAGGCTGAGGGAATGTCTGGGGCACCACAAAGAACACTTCTGATTCGCCTCCTCAGGTTCTCAAATAAGCCACAGGAGTCTGAGAGAGTTGCTGGAATCCACAGTAAATGGATGAGCCCTGGCCCCTGGGGCCACTGAACCCTGTTGATTTCCCACAAGGTTGACTTCATTACACCCAAAGAGGACACCCAGGGTGCAGCTTTGGCTTCCGCATTTCAGGGCTTACTGTGAGACAGGAACTTTGCTTTGTTTGAGTCAGCCTATTGATTCTTTGAACCTAATCCAGAGAATAAACACCACCAGGACCAAACATATGGTCAAGTCTTTAGCTTAATTTTTGTTTTTGGAGAGAAAGCATCTTGGGCTGAATTCAACCAAGCTGGGAGTCCAAGGAGTGATTAAAAACAAAACAAAACACAATACAATGTATCATAATCCTACATGAGCATAAGGAAGCCTGCCACTTGGCACAGGAGCTATTTACCTTGCTGAATCCCTGTGTGAAATGTTTGCTTGGTTGTAATCATATATAATATCATGGTAACAAACTAGATGTTTATCGAAAACTAGGTCCTAAGGGACAGAGACTCTCAGAGAAAACACATTTTTTCTCCCTTTCAAAATGTAAATAAATGTTTTAAATGCTTGATTCAGGGATAGGCCCCCAAAGTGTAAACTATTTATTACATTTGTTTTAAGTTTTTGACTAGTCAGTTTAAAATTCTTTCTCCTAATTTTTTCTTTTTCTAAAAGGAAATATAGATTTGAAACTTTGTCTATTATCCGTACATTTAAGACACTTAATTTTAATTGAACACTTTATTCTAATATACATTTAGTGTATTTCTTATATTGTGAGAGCCCTCTGGTGGTGGGGAGAACACTAAATCTTTATGCTCACAAGAACCGAAATACAGCTCATTACCAACCAAAGCCTTTCTTTACTGAGATACTGATTTCAAGTTCCATTAGAAATGGATGCTCATTAAAATTTCTATTAACTCTCACCTACTTGTAGAATGGTCCATTATTTTTATGCATTTTTAAGATTTAAAAAAGAGCTTAAATGCTTACATTATGTCTTTAAGTCCAAATAAGAAAACACTGATTGTGCACAAATATATTGTATTTTCAACCATATTGGGAATAGTTAGCAATTTACATCTAAATTGAGATACAGGCAAATTGGCTCCTGGAGCCCTTTATTAGGTGGCATGCTCTGTGTCCTCTTTTAATTTGTTCCCAAGTCACAAATAGACACAACTGGGGAGTTTTTGTTTTGCTTTGTTTTGTTTTTATTTGAGAGAGAGCCCACGCACACGTGCAGGTGTGTAAGCAGGGAAGGGGCAGAAGGATGGGGAAAGAGAGAGAGAGAGAGAGAGAGAGAGAGAGAGAGAGAAAGAAAGAAAGAAAGAAAGAAAGAAAGAAAGAAAGAAAGAAAGAAAGAAAGAAAGAATTTTAAGCAGGCTTCATGCTCAGTGTGGTGCCTGATGCAGGGCTCAATCCATGACCCTGGGATCATGACTTGAGCCAAAATCAAGAGTCAGATGCTAAACAGACTGAGCCACCTAGGCTCTCCTCAACACAACTATTTTATACTTTCATAGTGCCTAGGTACATAATATCAAATTTAAGACTCAAGTTTTGATATATTATGCAAGTAATTAAACAATGTACCTACCAGATGCTTTATAAGTATCTTGCCTTACAGAGAATTACAGTAGGCAAAATTAAATGCAGCAAAGTCTTTGTCAAGTGGAACAATTCACTGAAATTTGTGAAATGATAAAGCCAAGATATATATATTAAGGAAAGACTATATGGATGAAGCTGTTTCTTGAACCTATAGTTTTGGAATATGTAATGCCTTTATGCCTCAAAACCTCCCTCTTTAACTGACTCTAAGTTTTTGGAGTGTAAGTTAAATAACGTTTAAACAGGGTTCAGGGTACTAGCTGCTATATGGCTCTTTATGTCATTGATTTAAATGCAGCACCCAAAATATGAGATAAAACCATTGTAATCATAGTACTTCCACATTGTCTCTGCAAGAATAAGGTAAGAGCCAAACAAATCAGCAGAGCTGAAGGCAAAGATTTGGCCAGTGGATCAAGCACATCACAAGATATCAGTGTTGATGCTATAGGATTACTGTAGGACTAAGATGATGGTATGTGACTGTGGCAATCTGAAGAGGATTGATGCCTTGATTTAGTTCCACAGAGCTGTGCTACACAAACTAATTTCATGACCACATGCAGTGTTAAAGCATGATTGACAGGCTGCAGTGAATCAAAAAGTATGCAGTCCTCCAATATGAAAATGTCACTGAGCACATCTGACTCAGGCAAACACCCAGGATTAAATCATGTCAAAATTCAATACTTCGGTAGTTTAGGGCAATAATTGCCACCAATGTGTTCATGCCTCATTGTGTGCACATCACTCCAGGACATGACGGACATGACGTTGGTGGTCCTCCAATCAATAGGTGGAGTCTGTTTTCTCCATCTTGAATCTGGGCCTGACCCTATGACTTGCTCTAGTCAATGAGACAAAACAGCCATGACTTAAGCAGAGGTTTTTAAATGTGCTTGAGTTTCAGGGCTTGCCCTTCTCACTTCAAGGAACTCTTGCCACCATGTAACAAGTTCCAACTAGGCTACTAAAGAGGGGAAAATCTGAGGAACCGATTTCTAGGTAAATAAGATCATTCTAGACCATTCAGCTCTAGCCAAGCCACACGTAGGCCACAAAGAGCAGCCAAGCCCAGGCAGTACCACAATTTATACAAAACTGTTGGTCTAAACCACTGAATTTTGAGCTGGTTTATTACATAGCAAAAGCTGTTAACAGCTACTTCTATCATAAAGCCCAAACTTTGACGATGGTTTGTTCTAGTCCATGACTACATTTTTCTGGAGATGGAATTTTGAGTCACTTGATAAATTCTTTACTCCATGATCTAAGGAATGACACTAGCACCAGACTGATCCTCTTGCAGAAAGAGAATGATAGTCATCAAAATTAGTGGGTTATATTTCACGAATGTCAGAAGCCAAGTTTTCTGTCTGCCTCAGGCAAGGATTATTCACTCTCCGGAGAGTGAACCAGTAAACAAGATTTGCATCTGGAGGCTGGAGATTGCCATTTCCTGGTCAAAATAATGTTGGCGTCTGTCCTGCTGGGCCAGACGTAGAGTGGCCAAGGTGCACAAAAGATCAAAACCGCATTTTGCATTATTCAGTGCTAGCTTCCTCCCCCCCAGCATTTGCAGAGGCAAGTCTGGGTGCTTCTTTTGATATTCATTTGACTCTGTTTACCTAGTAACCGACCTGGGTCAGTCCCCGCCCCAAAATCCTATATAAGAGTGAATTATTTTCTTAAGAGAAGAAAAAAAAGGAGGAATAAAGAAGAGAAGCTTGATCGGAATTCGTGTGTGCTGTCTTCACTCTCTGCGTCTCTCCCTCCTGCCCTGTTTTTCTCTCCCTCCTTCAGGTGAAGGACATGCGAAGGAGGCGCGCTCAAAGCCAGGACCAGCACGCCTAGACCTGGCGAGCGAGCGCACCCGGCACCCGCAAGTGCCGCTCCTCCCCGGAGTGGAAGCGGACGGGGTGGACGCGCAGCGCCAGGACCCGGCCTTCGGTTAAGACACACGAGAAATTATATTTCCTTGTTTTCTTAATTATTGTCTACAAACCACATATCCATGGAAAAGGGATCTTGAGACCTAGTAAAATGGATCTGAAAACCAAAGGTATAAGTAGTTTTTATCTTGAGAAACAGTCCACATGAAAGTTGTAGAAGGAGTTTAACTAGACTCAGACTCAGTATGATTAATTGTATGGCATAGATGCTTAAATGTAGGCTCCATTAATAGAGTGATAGAGATAATGTTTACAGAGATAATCATCTAAAAGACTCGCTCTAGTTTTGGGTGCTGCATTTAAAGACTAGACTGTGCCTAAGGAGAATAATTAAGATGTGGAAGTTCAGAAAGTTATGAGGTAAGAGTAAGATTTAAGGGAATCACAGAGACATTTTCCCAACATTTTTGTAAATAAAATTATAGTAATGAATGAGGGAACAGTTTTAATTTGCATTGTCCTAGGTTCAAGAACTAAGACAAACTTCCTTTATGAGGAAGTAAAGGCAGAACTTCCTTTTTTTAATTAAAAAAATTGTTTAATGTTTTTATTTATTTTTGAAAGAAAGAGAGAGAGAAAGAGAGAGAGAGACAGCATGAGCAGGAGAGGGTCAGAGAGAGAGGGAGACACAGAATCTAAAGACAGACTCCAGTCTCTGAATTAGCTGTCAGCACAGAGCCCAAAGCGGGGCTCAAATCCATGAGCTGTGAGATCATGACCTGAGCCAAAGCCAGACGCTCAACTGACTGAGCCACCCAGGCGTCCCAAGGCAGAACTTTCTAATAATTAAACAAGTACTACAATTAAATAGATTGCCTTGAACAGTTTGTGAGGTTGTTGTCACCGGGTGTGTTCAAAGACTTTTCATCTTTGCCCAGGGATATGGTAGAAAGAATTCTTGTACTGAGAGAAACACTTGAGAAGCTGATGTCTAAGTTGACCTTCTTAATCCAAGATTCTACGCTTCCATATGAAATATCTGCATGCATCTATCTACATTTGTATTTAGAAAACCTAACAAAGTAAACCTTCAGCAACCTCATTTTGATAGTAACCCCACCAGTCTCCCAACTTGGTCTTGATCTGGGAGGATATGAGAGAGAGAAGGTGCTAACAGAAGATGCAAGAAATTATGTCCTTCTCCCTCTTACTTGGGCACACATTTAAATGGATTAGCTTTGTTCCAATAATGAAGAACAAGTCAGATGTCATTTTGGCATTTTCACATAACAAAATGCTTTCTGAGTTGAATAAGGTAAAACTGTATTTACTATTAAAGAGAAAGGGGGGCGTCTGGGTGGCTCTATTGGTTAAGCATCCGACCTCGGCTCAGGTCATGATCTCATGGTTCGTAGTTCAGCCCTGCGTTGGGCTCTGTGCTGACCTCTCAGAGCCAGGAGCCTGCTTCAGAGTTTGTGTGTGTCTCTCTCTCTCTGCCCCTCCCACCCACATGCTCTGTCTCTCTGTCTCTCAAAAGTGAATAAACATTAAAAAAATAATTTAAAAAGAGAAAAAAAATCAGTGTCTTATTGTAAGGAAATAGTAAAGTATAGAGTATCTTATATGTAACTGTTATATTTCATCTTAAGAGAAAATAGGTGTGTTGCTAATAATTTTCAAAACTCATATATTGTAAACTCTCAGTAATATGTTGTAGATAGCATTGTTAGTAAAATTATTAATAACTTACCTAGTACTTGAATAGATGTAACTTTATTTATTTATTTATTTGTTTGTTTGTTTATTTATTTATTTATTTTAAATGTTTATTTATATTTGAGAGAGAGAGTCCAAGCATGGAAGGGGCAGAGAAAGAGGGGGATAGAGGATCTGAAGCAGATCCTCTGTGCTGACAGCAAAGAACTGGATGCAGCGCTCAAACTCATGAACCATGAGATCACGACCTGAGCTGAAGTCAAGAGCTGAACACTTAACTGACTGAGCCACCCAAGCACCCAACACCATTTAAATAATTATATTTCTTATCATGGAAAAGTGTCATGAACTGAGATGGAATATCTCTAATAGTCTACATATCAGCTCACATGAAATTGAATTGCATTTGACCATAATACTTGCTTTGTATTAAAAACACTACCATATCCAGAAGTTCAGGTGCTATGTGGCATCCTGCCGCATTAATCAGACCTCTTGGACGCTGATGTCTGAGGATGATTCTCCTCTCATGATTTATTTATCCAGCCTGTTCTTAATTCTTTTTATTATCTCCATCTCCACCTACCTATACATTCTAAATATACACTTTCTCTAAAGCTTTCACCTTAATAATATTAGCAAAGGGTTACTTAGAGTGCATCATGTTTCAGGCACTGTGAGTTTTTATGCTTCATCTCACTTAATTCTCAAAATACCCAATGTTTTAGGGTACTTTATTATCTTTATCTTAAAGAAATTAAATAACTTGACCAATACCCATACTAGCAAGAAAAAGAACTTACTCTTGTATCCAGATGTCTGCTTCCACTTTGCTACTCTTATTTTCTGGGAGGAGCTCCCAAAATGTGAAAATTAAGATCCCAATGGATACATTGTAAACCTTGGCAATTGACCAGATATGAGTAAGAGAAAGATGGTGGAGTAAAACAAAACCAAAACTTTGCATCTCTGTGACTGGGAAAATTGTGGGGTCACTAATCAAAACCAGAGGACTGAAGTAAGTAACTAATGATGAGGCCTCATTCTATGCTAGTCTTTTTTTAATGTTTAGGTAAAATATCTGCAGAAATTAAAATACTGTACAATATTAAAGCTGCAAAGACTTGAAGACTGGAAAAAGAGAAAGATAATAATGGAGGTGATAAAGAGGGAGCATAAGATGGCAATGGGACTTCTGTTTGGTGAAATTAGTAAACACTGGAGCAGTTGGTTACGTGGGTCACAAAAGAAAACCAACAAAATATTAATATGAAAATTAGATAATGAGCCTGCATTGGAGACTTCTTTGCCATGACTTTGAAATTTTCTCCAATAACGCCCATGGTTGTACTAAAGTAGAAGAGGAAAACCAGATGAAGAGGATTGCACAGGACTGGGAATGGACAAACTTGGGAGTTCCACAGAGCTTGTCTGGAAGGCTGGGTAATACCATATTCCTGAACGCAGTAAGGGAAGGAAACAAGTGAACCCAAAGTTTGACTATAAGCTAAGAGAAGTAGAAAAGACACACTCTACCATTGATGACAGAGCAAGTTTAATAGAGAGACAAGGCTATATATAGAAGAAAATTGTGGCCACACACAAGATTTAAGTTTAAGATCTTGAATGTGGAGAAGTTTCACATGATGAAATAATTCAAGGTGTGGAAATGCTGCTAAACAGGAGACCTGAAAGCCAGGGAGATGATGGTTAAGAATTTTGCAGCCTTGATGTTAAAGGGTCCAAAGACACACCCAAAGCTGAATCCTTGCTATGCCACTTGTGATCTGAAAGTATTTAAACTGTTTCTTAAATTCTCTAAGGCTTACTTTTCTTCAGGTACAAAATTGGGGGTGGGAAAGATGATAGTAGCTCAATTCACTGTACTAATTTGCAATGTAAAGGAGAACAAGGAGGCAAAAATCTTGGCAGAGTATATAATTCAAGTTAGCTTTTACTGTTTTTGTCATTGTTGTTGCTAATAAAAACTATCCTCAATTATATAGAAAAAAAGGACAAAGAAGCAATCATATAAGGAAATATTGCCTAATTTAAATTTCAAGAACCTCACTTAGGCTAAAACTTCAGACTTCTCCAACCCTGTACTTTCTGAAGTGGAGTGAACTGGTCAGGAACAAATACTTTATGACTTTGATGAAGGAGACTTGAAGATTAAACATTCACTGTACTATTACAAATAAGACCCAAAACAACAGGAGTAGACTTGAATCAGGAGATTCTCCTCCCATCTAGACCTCTGATGAAATTGCTAATGATTAAGGAAATGAGACCACAAAGGATACTGATGATTAAAAAATAAAAGCAAAGAAGCTAAAGATCTAAATTCACTAAATCCATAAATAAATATGAATATGATGGTACTTACTTATGATGAAGTGGGTGACATTACTAAATAAAATCTTCCAAGACAACTAAGAAGTAAAGTACACTCTAATAGGCACCATCTCCAAAGTCCTCCTTTTAATGAAAAGTTAGTTACCTAGGGATAAATTCTCAGAAAGTCCTTGTAAAGAAGATTGTGTACATGTATAATGAGAAGGTCTATAACTTTCATCAGATTTTCAGAGAAGAATATGGCCCCAACATTTAAAAAGCACTTCTCATATATATGGGAAATATTTTCAAGAGGTTTAAAACAGAATGGCTTCAAAACCCAACAAAATATTTAACTTTACATTGATTACATTGATGGGTTATGGCACTAGTTATTATTTCATATCATAACACATTCCCATAAAGAAACAAAAATTACCAAAGATTCCCCACCCCCGCCTTGTCCTCCCACTCATCCTTCCTGAGAGGCAGGAAATAAATGAAGTGAGTTCTTTGGTTTTCCAAGCTGTGTACAGGAAAAGGGAACCTAACCAGAACCTGGTAGACACCCTGGGTTGAGGAAATAGGCCTGAAAGCCCAGGAGCCTAAGACAGCTAGAGTTCACCAGACAAAGTACTAGGGAATTAAGGGCTTCACGGAGAACTCTGAAGATGTGCACAGAGCTCAGTTTGTGTTCGGCAGTGTAATCATCAGTACATGCATGTGAGGAAACTATGGAAGGCCAGCAAAAGAACCTGAAAGATTAAAAGTACCTAGGAAAAGTTCTGAGAAGAATGCCTGTTCCCATCAGCCAGACTGGAAAACCTTACAATCCGTGGGGCTTTAGATAAAGATCCCACAATATTATGCTTCCCTACTGGGGAATAGTTAGCTTTGGATTAAACACTTCTCTGGCTCTGTCTAAAAAATTTTAAAAACAGAATCCAAAATAGCAAACTTTTTCCAAGGAACTTAACTGCATCCCAGAAAAAAGTGTAAGAATATTTATAGGAATACAGGGACGGCTGGGTGGCTCAGTCTGTTAAGCAGCCAACTCATGATTTCAGCTCAGGTCATAACCTCATGGGTTAGTGGGATCCAGCCCTGCATCAGGTTCTGTGCTGAGAGGGTGGAGCCTGATTGAGATTCTCTCTCTCTATCTCTCTCTACATCTTCCTCGCTTGCTTCATTTCTCTTTCCCTCAAAATAAATAAATATTTTTTAAAAAGAATACTTATAGGAATACAAAAATATCCCAACAAGGAATACTTTTACCCAACCAGATAAAATTTACAATCTGCAGAATCCAATAAAAAAAAAAGTTATCAGGCAGGTAAAGAAGTATAAAATATAACTCACATTGTGGGAAAAAATCAATCAATTAAAACCAACCCAGAATTGACACAGATGTAAAATTGTCAGACAAGAAGATTAAAACAAGTTATTTACCTATCCCAAATGTTAAAAAAGCTAGAAGAAATATTGAACATGTTAGGTTGAGACTTAGAATATATATTTTTAAAAAATTAAATGTCTAAAGATAAAATTACAATTACTGGGGCACCTGGGTGGCTCAGTGGGTCAAGCATCCAACTTTGGGTCAGGTCATGATCTCAGTTTGTGAGTTCAAGCCTCACATCAGCTCTATGCTGATAGCTCAGAGCCTGGAGCCTGATTTAGATTCTGTGTCTCCCCTTCTCTCTGCCCCTCTCCTACTCATGCTCTCTCTTTCACTGTTTCTCAATAATAAATAAATGTTAAAAAATGTTAATTATAATTCCTGAGATTAAAAAAGTAAACTGGATAGGATTAACACAGGATTAGACATTTTATGAGAAAAGGTTAGGTATTAAGAAGACATAGCAAGTGAAATTATCCAAAATGAAATGAAGTGAGCTGTGAAACAACTTCAAGCAGCCTAATATGCATGTAAGTAAAGCCTCTGAAATGAAGAGAAAGAAAGGAAGACCTAAATAATATGTGGGAAAAAATAATAGTTGAAAGTTTTCCCAATTTAATTTAAAAAAAAAAAACCTAAACAGCCAAGAATGTCAATGAACCCTAAGTAAAAGAAGCATGAAGAAAGCTATACCAAGACCTATCATAATCAAGTTTCTGAAATCAAAAATCTTAAAATTAAAAGCAGCCAGTGAAAGGAGAAGACACATACAGAGGAACAAAGATAAGAATTATATTATTTTATCAGAAAGTAATGCAAATGGAAGATAAAAAAGCACTGTCTCTTAAGTACTAAAAGGAAAAAAAAATGCTTTCAAGCTTAGAATTCTATATCCAGCAAAGATATCTTATCAAAACCAAAGGTGGAATAAAAACTTTTCAGACATAAAAATGCTGAAAGAATTCATCTACAGCAGACCCACACTGTAATAGTAATGTATAAGAAGTCCTTCACATAAACTGAAAGTGATGTCAAATGATTTAATACTCTACACCAAAGAATAAAGAGAACCAGAAATTAAAATTGCACAAGTTAGAGCTCTACCAAATCCACTTGATGAGGTCATCATCACTCTGACACCAAAACCAGACAAAGACATCAGAAGAATAGAAAACTATATTGACAGAAAGATTAATGGTCATCAAGGGACAGAGGTTGGAGGAAGGGACTAAATGCCAATTGGCACAAGGAATACTTGGGGAGGGGGTTGTATTTCAAATGTTTTGATAAATTCATGGGTGTACATCTCTGCCAAACCCATCAAATTATAATTTAAATGAATACAGTTTATTCTATGTAAATTGCACCTCAATAATCTGATTAAAACAAACAAAACAGTACATTTGGCAGCTACTATCATTTGGCTTACTCACAACTGATCCTATCTCCTTCTAAAATGCCTTATACATACTGCAGAGGCTAAAAAGCTGAAAACCACATTTCCCATTTTCCCTCATTGTTTTCATATGTGACTGATTCAGTAACCACAGATACACTCATTCACTCAAGTTCTTACTTAGGAACAGAATTATGTAGAAAAGGGGGCAGAGAACAAATCATCTGTTTTGCGGGAGAGGACCAAAGACAGCATATCTGGAGACAACAGTTTCCTCATTGTCACACAGGCTTCTTTGGTGGCCCATTTCTTCAGAGAAGTTATACAAGTTATCCCTAAAAGCACTATTTCCAGTATATAAACAACTTATGCTCCATAACAATTCCTTCATTCTTAAGCTGAATAAAATAGCACTTTCAAGGGCTACAGAATTAACAAGAAATCACAGTTCAACATCAGCTAGTTGAAGAGACCTGCCTAGATCTCTCATTGCCAGAGTCCCCACTCTGATTCATTCTGTGTTTTATAGCTCAGTTGCAATGTGGGTTTTATGGATTTCTACTGTAAAGTTTTATGATTGGTCCAGAATCAAAACCCATTTCCTACTATAATTCTAACACAATTTACGTCCAAACTATTGGAACACAATCTTTTTGTATAAAGATCTCCTGGAGCCAAATCAACAAGATAATTGCTTTAAGCAAGTTTCAAGTTGAACTCCACCCTCCACCCTCCCAGCCCCCAACTAGCTCCTTGACCCTCCCTGCTCCAATGGAGCATCCCAGGGCAATAAAGATTTGCTTTCTAAAGTAATTTCTTTCCCTTGACTGTTTCATGGCTTCCATCTTTACATAGAAGTCTGGCTGGGAATGGGAGTCATCAGGACAAAAGAGCTGAGTGGTTTTGTTCATTCCTCTCTTCTTTCCCATTGTATTCTGTTATCAGCCCTGCAGGAAGATAACTGAATTCCTCTGCACCACCCGTCTCTGGGTCTGGCAGCAATGATGCACGAAAATAAGGGAACTGCTGAGAAATGGCCTCACGCTCTCTGCATCCCATCTCGCTGTCTCCCACAGTGTGCCTCCATCTGCCTGTTTCTGTCCCTGCCGACCTCATTCTCTGGCCCTCTCGATTTCTCTCTCTCCCTCCTTTAAAACAGTTGTATTGCTCTGATGATTCAAACATCTTGATTTTTCTCACTCATCTAAATTTAAACTAAATCAAATGGTTTTGTGTTACTGTTTAAAACACCACAGATGTTAAGGAAATTACCAACATCAGCTTCTTTTCCTCCCTAAAAACTATGCTTCACCATGTGCCCAAAACCAGCAGAGGGCATCCTTCCATTTCAGATGAATGAATTCTGCCGGAAAGGCCCTCTAATTCCAGCAGCGCATTCTGTTTACAACCGTGCACTGGAATTCAAATAAAGGGGTTTTTGTAGTAGGAGGTGAGTTTGTTGTAGAAGTTATTTTCTGGGGTGTTGACCTCCATTTCTAATTATAGATTTAGAAGTCATTCTCCTTTTATAAGAAAAAAAGAAAAGAAAAAGAAAAAAAGAAAACCTGTCCCTGGTCTCTTTCCAGATTTGGGGCATTAGTTTCAAATTGCAAAAGCAGCAAGGTACCACCTGTGTGATCTTTCCTGCTCTAGGCCACTGAATTAATAAAGTAATCACAGAAAAAAGCAATTGAGGAAGAATCTGCACCCCACCTCCCTTGTCTGTTGCACTCTCCTTCTGTCCATCAAACAGAAAGAAAAATAGCATTACTGCCGGTTAGATTGTCTTACAAGTAGGAAGAGGTAAGTCTGGTCAAAAGCAGTGCATCAGATAAGGCCAACCTTCTGCCTGTATAAGGAGTTCATCACCCACTAAGTTTAATTGGGCAGTATCACAGAAATCAAAATTCCACAATGGGAAATATCTTCTTTCATCATCAGATGTTTTCCAGGGTTAAAAGGCAAATGACCACAACCCTTATCAGTGATTTTTTTTTTCCCCTGGTGGGGGTGAGTTTATCAGATCCTTTCATGGTGGGAGCATGTCATAGGGAGAGAAGAAAGAATACAAGAGGACAATAGAGCATCACTCACACACTCATTCAACACACATTTCTAGGCACTTTGTGCCAAAACCCTGATCTAGCTATTAAGACTGTATCAGTAAACAAAGTATCAAAGATCCCTTTCCTCGCGGTGATGTGCCAAAAAGCTGAGGTTTGGGGGGTCGGGCAGACCTAACTTCAAGTACTGGCCCTGTCACTTGACCAGCTTTGTGACTTGGAGCAGAATCTTTTGCAAAATAAGGATAAAGTTTTTACTGTTTATTAAAAACATACCTCGTTCTGAGCATAGGAATCAAGCATTTCTATATATTATATATGGTAAAATTCTGACGATTAGTCCGTGAGAAAAGTTCTATTATGATTCTCCCTTCACAAATGAGAAAACTGAGGCACAGATTGATTTTTAAATTGTCCAGAATCACGGTGAAGTGTCAGAGCAGGAATCTGAAACAAGGCTGTTTCTCGGTGTTTCTCAACCAGTAGGGTAGAGTTGTTCTCTAAGGCTATCTAGGGGAATCGAGGAGATGAATGTGTAAAGCTGAGAGTGCAGTACAGTATTATTATTACTACTATTCCTATTAATTTATCACTCATCACTGCCATTGTTGTAGCTTTCTGGGACCTAAGGGTACATATTGAAATATAATAAAAGAGGCTCAGTGCTTCAAATCAAAATTCCTGGGCTTCAGAATGTAGTCTGTGTCCTGCTCAGGTTTAAAGTAAGATTGCAGAAGTCATACCCAGTGAATAATGGCTCCTCGCATTTATTTTTCCATAAGATGACAGGTTGCCTCTAACAGTGATGGCTCAAGATGGGATATCAGAACGCTCTCCCTGTAACAAAACATGAGCTTTTCCTGCTCTGGATTTGTGCTAACCTCCCCTGAAAGCTGAAGGTTAAGACCAGACTCAAAACAAAGCCAAGATCCAAATATCCATCTGCCTTATGACAGCAGCTCTTTGTTCTCTGATAAGTGATCTGGGGGAGCCAGTCCCACCCCCTCAGCCGCTGGTATCCCTTGGCTCTTTGTTCCTACTCTTTCTAAAGTGCACTCTCCAGAGCCCCTTTCTCCGCTTCTTAACTATTGAGCGATTGAGCATGCTCATAGATCAAGGGGGGTTAATTACGCTAACATTATTATTCAAAGAGAAATGAAGCAGTCATGTTTCCTTGCTTCTCTGGGAGTTTTCTCTGCTTCCTATGAGCCTCAATTTGTGTCTCACACTGTCAATCCAGAATAATTTTAAACAAGAAGCAGATAAAATTCTTGCTCCAGGCCCCATTTCTTATTGATTTTGTTTTAGGGCTGCAATCTTGGTTTCATTAGGTAGGAAACTGAGTGTTCGATAATGGGGTGTAAGAGAATTCACAAATGTGTATCTTATAAATACTCTATTTTTCTTGTGTGCACTAAAAAAATAGTTTTATCTCACATGTCAAGCTTCATAATGCAAAACTCAAGTCAACTGAACATTTAAAAAATGTATTCCTTTTCAAAAAAGCAATTTAATGCTGATTTTATCTCACCATGCTTCTGTAGGAATGAACACTATTAGCAACACATCATTTGGGACAGAAATAAGTGCTTCCATTCCTTTGGTTTGAACTTGAAAAAATAACAAATGTCCCAGGAGTTATGTTGCAAGTTGTCTTGTCATGGGCCTATAGGTTTCTAACACCACTGTTTGGGTTCAATAAAAAAGAAGATTTTCCTTAGCAGAGTACTTACCCCAAGGTAATGGCCATCGATGAACACGACAGGGAGGGAAGGAGCTTCAGAAACACGCCTGCATCGCTCATCTAGCTCTTTTCCGTAGTCACCATTTAGAGCAATGTTTTTCTCTTCAAATTTCACCCGGTGGTTTTGGAAGATCTTTCTAACCAGTTCACATCTTTCAAAGGTTGTTCGTACCACACGAAGGCAAGTGGTATAAATCACTACACGATCAAATTCTAGGTCAGTCGATGGTTGCTGAAGAAAAAACATGGTAGTGTAAATATTTGCCTTTACTTTCTTACATCTTATTAAGACTATTAACGTTTTAGAGTAAGTGTCATATACATTAAAGGCAGGCAGTAATATTTGTCAATTCTAAGATGTTTTTATGTTAGAAAATTTGTATTTAAAAGAGGATAACAATCAACATAATTTAAATGGCATAATTTAATTGACAGTAGTTTATCTGTCCTCAGTGGCAAATCAGATAATGGTGTATCTTAAACTGGTGATGTCTCACATGACATACCATGTGGTAAAATAAGAATGATCTTTCTTGTGTTTCATAGACATTGTTCAATTACTGTATCTGCCTCTTAAACCCAAGTAAAGAATGTGACAGAACAGTCAAGGTTAGTATTTAACATTTGAAAATCCTTCTACTTCTCAATTTACCAAACTTTATACTCTTTGGGCCACAATTTCCTGGAAATAACAAGATATTTATCATAGAATTGTTCTGAGGTTTAAGTAGCACAGCAAATGTGCACGCAATTTGTTGAGTGTCAGAGCTTCAATGTGCAGGGAGGACGCTCTGCGAAAAGTGACCCAGAGCAAGTGCATAGAAACCAACACCATGGTGGGCAGTGGGTCAAAGCCAGGCATGGAACTGGAAAAAGGCAACAGGTACACTACAACAGAGGCAAGCAATTCTCAAAACCAAGATGATTCCCTATGAGTGAATCTTGTTTTCTGTATTTCCTGCTACATCTGCAATCAGAGACTACATTCCTGGGGAAACCTATCCAGCACTGCTAGGGCCACACCATGTAGTCCCTGACAACATTAGGAAAATTCCTCTTTGTTACAGTTTTCCTTGAAGGAAATGAAATGAAATACAACTATACCATAAGACCAAGGGAATCGTGAGTTTTTATGGGGCTACCGTTGTTGAAACACAAGCATGCCACGTATACGCCTTTGTTAAGGCAAACCTTTGGAAACCAGTCCATATAGCTAAACACTAGAATCAGAAGGCAGGACACTAAGCTCCACCACTTTGTATTCAAAGAAATCAGAACATTCATCAGATGTGAATGTACAGATAATCCTCAAAATGTCCAAAGTCATTAAGATAGCAATGCAGTAATCTCCACTTCACCAAGAATGAGGCCATTTCTTCCCTGATGGTAAAATGCATTAAAGATTAAAAAAAAAAAAAATCACTGCCTCTCTAAACAGAGTTTAGAGGCTAAGCTGAAAACCCAGAGACTTGGAGGGACCAAACAGGTGTCATAAATGCTGGGCCTGGGCCAGATCAAGAGTAAAAGAGAGATTAGTGGGAGGTAGAAAGTCAAATGGACTTGAAAGACAAAAATGTCACTCAGCTGTAGGCAAGCTTCAGTCTGTCAGGCATGTTACTCATTGTTGTCAGATATGATTATTTTATTTATTTATTTATTTATTTATTTATGACATGATTCTTTTAAATATAAGCTTGAAATCTGGACTTTTTAAAGTTATTTATTTATTTGAGAGAGACAGAGAGACCATGAGCAGGGGAGGGACAGATAGAGAGCAAGAGAGAAAATCCCAAGCAGGCTCTGCGCTGCCAGCACAGAGCCTGATGTGGGGCTTGATCCCATTGTAAGACCCTACCCCCTCAGGTCAAAATGGACCCTAACATACCAACCATTGTTTCACTCTCCCACTTCCATTCTGGTAAATAATTAAAGGTTGAGCAACTGGGCTCTGAAAAGACCCTAAGAATGTAACTCAATAACAAATATTGTGACCTAAAGTTTAACTTGTTTTTCAAGATTCTGGTAAGCAACTTCACCCTTTTAATAAGACCTGGCCGAGACAAAGTCCAAGGTGAGGTTAAAGTCACCTAGTGCCTAGACACCTAGACATCTTAGGTGTCCAACTAAGACTAAAAGACTAAGAACTTTAAAATGATAAGTTCCCACCAAAACTAACATCTGTGTATTACAATGTAATTGGCTACAATGAAATGCTATAAATTGTAATTGTTTAACTACATGATGACCCATTTTTTTCTCACCAAAACCCTTAAAAACCCTGAGCTCCTACTCAGCAGAGCTCTCTTCCGAGGACTTCCAGCTACTCGGGAGGGGCCGTTTGGCCGAACTAAAATAAACCCATTAACCAACTCCATTTGTGATCCTGGATTCTACTCTTGGTGACTCGCATTGGGGAAAAAAAGGTCTAACACATGAACCATGAGATCATGACCTGCACTGAAGTCAAGAGTTGGATGCTTAACTGACTGAGCCACACTGGTATCCTGAAATCTGTAGTTTTATGAAAAACTTTATGCTTTCTAAATGGCAAAACCTCATTAAAAATGCATTGAGACCAGGTGGACCAATATAATTGAAGGCTGATTTTGGCCTATACACTGTTGATTAACACTGGGGCAGAGAAAGCATCCAAAGTATCTGGACTTTGCCACTGGCCATCTTTATGTTTTGGAGAAGCTAATGAACTAGTAAGCCTCAAACTAGTAAGTTTTGTCAACTGTAAAATGTGATCTACTTAACAGATTTGCTGAGGAGACTAAGTAACCAAGAAAGTGAAAACAACTAGTGTAGGGCTTGACATACACTACTGTGCTCAGTTACACAATGCAAAATATTACATTCCACATTGTGGGATGTGTACTATTAAAAACACAAACAAGAATGAATCAGAGTGGGGGGAGGGGGGTGCCTGGGTGGCTCAGTCAGTTAAGCGGCCAACTTCAGCTCAGGTCGTGAGCTCACAGTTCATGGGTTCGAGCTCCACATCAGGCTCTGTGCTGACAGTTCAGAGCTGGAGGCTGCTTCAGAGTCTGTGTCTCCCTCTGTTTCTGCTCCTCTCCTGCTCATGCTCTGTCTCTCTCTGTCACTCTCAAAAATGAATAAACATTAAAAAATTTTTTTTAAGAAATAATGAATCAGTGGGGAAATAAATGAGTGGAGTTAGTGACAAGAAAGTGGGCTGTTAACTATGCTCTAGATTAAGAAGCATTGATCTTCAAAGAGAGTAACCAAATGCCCAAGAACCTATGGGTTATCCTCATGTTCATGGTTATGGGCAAATAGGGAATCAAGAAACTCACTACAAATGCTGCAGCTCTTGTTCTATTTTCTCTGATGACATTATGTGCATTGAGTATGCATTGTTCCTCTGGCTGCAAAGGCTGCTAGAACTGCATTTGGTTGCACCAAAATGTTTCCTTTCTTTGAGTAGCTACACTTAACTTTTGAAATAATTGATAAGACACACATTTCCCCCATGAGTAGAGGTAGGAGAGTTTAACATCAGACCATTCTGCTGCCACATTAACCAACTCTTATAGGATTCTCTTTGCTGGGTACCACTTTTTTGTGTGCCTCTAAGAGACATGCATTTAAAAAGTAGTAATAAGATGGACCCCTAGTAGTGGCCATGTTGGATGTTGTTTAATGTAAAGGGAAACAAAGATATCCCTTTACCTCCTGTTGAGGATGAGCTTCACCTGCAATCAATGGACCTCCATTGATTGGATATTAGAATAAATTGGGGAATTTTAAAAAATCCCCAAAACCCAGGGTAAGTACATAACAAATCAGAATTACCAGAGGTAAAATCTCAGAATTGTGATTTTTTTTTAGAGCTCTCAAGGTGATTCCAATGTGCAACCAAGTCCTAGACCTAGTTAGATGCCAGTTGGAAATGCAAAATAACAGGCTTCATCCTAGACCTCCTGAATCATAATCTGCATCTTAACAAGTTCTCTGGGGAATTTGGATTCGCATTACATTTAAGGAGCACCAGTGCAATCACATTGACAGCTTGACCTGATGGAGAAACTGAGTTTATGTCCCTTTAAAATAACTTTTAGTCATTCATTCAGTTACTAGAATCACTTATTTACCAAACAAGGTGATAAGGTACTAGATATATAATGGTGACCAAACAATATTGTTCTCTCACAACCTGAAGCTCATAGGTTTTTTTTTTTTAAGTTACATAAATAAATACAGATTCACAAACTGTTAAGTGCTGGAAAAGAAATGCACAAGCCATTATGAGAGGCTATTGAAGGTGTGCCTTTTCTTGTTTCAGAGTTCAAGAAAGTGTTTTCTGATATTTGAGCTCTGCTTTGAAGGACAAAGAGTTAGAGAAATTAAGTAGGCAAGAGAGCATTAGTAAAGTATTATAGACAAGGGCAAAGATCTTGAGATGGGAGGAAGACAGAATGTTTGAGGCTCTGAAATAAGGTCTTTTGAGGCACCTGGATGACTTGGTCATCTCAGTTGGTTAGGCATTTGACTTCCGCTCAGGTCATGATCTCAAGGTTCTCGAGTTTGAGCCCCAGGTCAGGCTTTGTGCTGACAGCTCTGAGCCTGGAGCTTGTTTCAGATTCTGTGTCTCCCTATCTCTGCCACTTCCCCTCCAGTGCTCTCTGTCTTTCTCTCAAACATAAATAAGCATTAAAAAAATTTTTTAAAGAAAATCTTTTGCTAACACACAAAGAAAGAGGACTACAATAGTACAAATGATTCTCTACAGGTATGCAGGATCCATATCATGGTTGTACTTTTATAACCACTTTAAAGATCTATGAGCTTTAACCTCAGAGCAATGGGAAATTCCTGACGGTTTTTAAGGAGGAAGGAAGGAATTAACATTAAAAAAAAAAAGTAAGTGCAGAGGGCCAGTGCAAATAGTTGCACAGATGTGTATAGTATGGTCTAAATGAATGATTCCCTCATGACTGTGTAGCCCACAACTTGAAGAATCATACTCTGTCTTACTCCCAACTCCCTTGGTCTGAGAACTGGGATTGAATACGGACTAAACTCAGGGTAGGAAATTTGGTTAAGTATTAGAATAAGCTATTAAGTAAAGTGTTCTCAAAAAGATATTATTGAACAATTTCTTGCTATTTGGAAGTAGATCCTACTAGAGGTAGAAAAGTAGGTTGAATGATTTCTCAGTCTTTTCCAGTTTTTTAATATGAATTTAAATGACATTTTCTTTGGCAAAAAAAAAAAAAAAAATTCCTCTTCTACATTTGTTTCATTTTCTGTCCCTCAACAGATTTGTCAAAGCATCTGGCCAGAAACCTAAAAATAGCTGCTCAATGGTTAGTGGTCCTTCTTCTCCCTTCCTAGGGTTACCATGGGAATAGCGTAATGAAGGATGGATGCATCTGAGACAGTGCTGAGAGGCCATTGGGATTTGCAGCCTGCTTCTTTTGAGAGAGCCGACCTAGATATTAATAAATGCAGGCCACTTCTTCCTTTCCATTGATTAAACAGATGAATCTTAGGAGTGGCCTGAAATCTCATGCAGATATGTTGGCAAGGTTTGGAAATTGCTGCGAATGAGACAAAGAGGTTACCCAATGGCCAATTTCTGTCCTCCACCTGCACCTGTCCTGCAATAGCCATCGTGAAATTGTAGTATTTCAGTCACTTCATCACCTTGGAGCAATTACGGAGCTCGCATGCCCACTGGAGACCCCATGCCTGTAGGATCTGCCACTGGAATTCAGGCCAAGAATTAGTCCCTACCACTTCCGGATGGAGGATTTTTGGAGCAGACCCAGCTCCTCAGGCTGGAGCAAGTCCAGTGGGTTATTTCCACTTGACCCTTTGCCTGTCCAGCCTGGCAATGGTTTGAAAAGGCCTCCTGAAATAGAGGCCCCCAGATACCTCTAAGAATTAAGATCTTAAACAAAAATAAAAATTAAAACCAAAGTAACATTTTAAAACATCAATGGCAGATAGAATGCTAAAACTTTACATTCATTTAATCCTTACAATCACTTACATGTTGTTACTGCTTTATTTGTAGACTGAGAAATCTGGGCTCAGAGGGGATACGTGTCCTAAGCAGGGTGACAGAATTAAAATTCAACAATTTAGAAAACTGGAACCCAGACACACACCTTTCCAAAATCCGCATGTTTCCACTGAGCCAAGATGAACCACTGAATCACCCCTCTTGTTTTATTACTGTCTCCCCAGGATAAAGTTGTTTCCCAAATACAGATGGCTATAGACGTAACTCATCACCCATGAGATGTTTGTGATTTTAAAAAGTTTGCCTCTTTCCTAAATTATGCTCCAACATGTCCCGCATGTAACAGGAAGTAACATCACAAGAGCAGAACTTTAAAGTTTCTTTTTTCAGTCTAAACGTATTCCTCTGAGATGGGGAAGGTGTAGAGATCGTTTCTCCACCACCTGAGAACAAAGAGGTGAAATGATTTTTTTAGAGCCATACAGCATGTCAGAAAATAAACTGAGACTAGGCCCTGACAGACTTCTTGATTATCAGACAATGGGCAAACCTGGCTCTAGGAATGACCATTTAATTTTTTTTTTTAAGTAGGCCTCAAGCCCAACATGGAGCACAATGCAGGGCTTGAACTCACAACCCCAAGATCATGACCTGAGCTGAGATCAAGAGTCAGATGTCTAACTATCTGAGCAACCCAGGTGCCCTCTGGAACTGCCATTTTAAGAGCAGGTGCATGCCTGTGGTAGCAGAGCCGTTGACCTTTGTAAAGGATAAGAATTTTACATCTTTCTTTCTCTCTGTCTCTCCCCCTTTCCATGTTATTCTGTAAAACTCTGTAGCTATATGCATGTTCTGGGATGCACCCCCAGGGAACTTCTCTGTGTCCCTTTATAAGACACAGATTATAAAAATAATTATAATAATTATTAGTTACGGTATGACTCTCATGCATATATATATATGCAGTTCTTGGGATATTACATGTAGAACTTTCATTTATCAGGATGTAAGGATTATAATTCAAATTTTATGAATAAGGAAACTAAAGCTTAGAATAAACCTAAGGTACCCAAATATCTCAGGAAAAGGGAACAGAAGGAAAATTTAAACCTGGGTCTGCCTCCTAAGTCCTTGTTTTTGCCTTATATATACTATATAACCCTACTATATACAGCCAACCAATGGGCCATACTGTTCAAGAACTGAGTGGTGAAATTCACCAGGGAGAAACTGTCACAGGCACAGTCCTAGAAATTCCCCTTGCTCATCTTTCCACTTCATTCTACCATCTCTGGTTAGATGCCATTGCCTTATACAGGCCTTCCCCCATCATCATATGAAAAGACTTAGTATTTGTTTACTAGAACTAAGAACCCAAAATATGACCTGGTACATCATAGATGCTCAATAAATACCATCTGGCCTCTTTCCCCCACATTTAATTAGAACTTGGTTTGAATTTGTCTCTGAAAAACTGGACATTCTTCTACTAGTTATTTAATCTCCTCAAATTTCAGTTTTTCTTATCTATAAAATAGGAACACTAATACCTCCTTCATGAGGATGTTTTGGCATTCAATGACTTAATGAATAGTAAAACCCTTGGCATGAAGCTTGATGCATAATAAATACTCAATACATGGTACCTTGGGATTATTAGTATTACCATTATTATAATTATATCACCAACTATGTGAATCAGACTAATGTCATCTTGGACAAATCCGCCATGATAACCACTCAGAGAGACCTGAAAATTTCTTCAACAAAGCACCCTCTCTCCACATTCTTTCTCTTTATTTAACCACACACATAATAACCCTTAAGTACACCCTTGAGGCATGGTGTTCTTGACCTGCCCTGGAGCTATGACCATGACCCACAACTATTCTCAAACATTTCCTCCAAGTTGTTCCTTATCAGTACTCCCAGCCTCTGGGCTACAAAAACAGGTCTAACGGAAGTGAGGTTGTGGATATCTCTTCATCTTGGGAAGAAGCCCAAGACTGCTGTCCATAAACCCCCTAAATAAGCTATTTCTTATCAACTTGGGCTTATCACCTTTTTTCTTCAGTCTCACAGCTCCTTAAGCATTTGGAGGTCATTTTGCACATACCTTTCTTTCATGGAACACCAAGTCCAAATTCACATATGTCATCAACCTCATAACCTTGAATGGCAGAATTAAACCACATAATTACACAACGATCAAAAAATAAATCTTTTAATGAGTTAAATTACCATTTACATCAATTCTCAGAGTGCAAACAACAAAGTAGAGCATGTATATCAGATGCCATAAACAACCTTCCTTTTCTAACTCTGGGTACTCTCTTGATGGCATGAAACAAATGCATGCGAACAGTCTTTGCAGGCAAGGATTTCTGAAGAGTGTTTTCTGTTTTCATAATGCTCTAAGATCATATAAGTTAATGAATTTCAGTCATTACCTTAGGAATTATCTATTTGTCCAAATCAGTTATTGAGTTGGCCTAGACATTATTGAAAAGTCAATGAACCAAATGAATCTTTCATACCAAACAAACAAACAAAAAATATTTACCAGAAAGCTAAACTGAAACAATGTTGATTGTATAGCAAATCTGAGTTAATGAAAATGAAGGTGCCCCACTCCCCCGCCAAAGAGACCTTAGGAAAATGTCATAATTCTGTCAACGTTGCACTAATCAGGCACAGGGAGGTTTCACTTGAAAATCTAGATTTTTGTCTGTTCTTCAAAAAACAGAATCTGACATTAGTTTTGTTGCGTTCTTGCGCAAAAGCAATAATTGAAGCTTGGTGGCAGCTACCCTCTTTAGTGGCATCTGTCTCTTGATGCCACATGTAATACCATTCCCTTAGATCTAGACAATTTCTTGCATTAACATGGCCTGCATTGCTCCTTTCAATCAGAGCTTTGTGATGCTGCATCTAGTCTACTGAGTCTGTACACTCACCTTCTATGGGAGGAAATTGACTCACAGGTTTTCTTACTTGAACCAACATTTTTGGGGAAGCTACATGTAGTGGAAATAAAAAACCCATATTGAGCCAATGCTTTACTGCTTAGTAGCTAAATGAACTTGGGGATATCAGTTTACATTTCTGGAACTAGGTTTTCTCTTCTCTAATATGGGAATAGCTATAATCTAGCTGACAAAAGAGTTGTAGGATCACGTGTAAAATGCACCTAAAGACACACTGTAAATTATAATGCTTTACAAACACATCAGCTGGCGTCACTCACCAGTCATGCAGCTGAGAGAAAAGGAATGAGTCTCTAATGGAGACTACTTTCCTACCAAACATCTCCTCCCATATGAATACTTTGGTTTCTGTAGACATCATCACAAATATTATTTATTGGTTTTTGTTATTCTGCTCATCTCTGCAGATAAAACTGACATCAGGGTGAGTGCCAAAATCATATTCAGAAACATCCAAACCCAAAGTGATGTGCTTTACAGCAGTAAAAAGCCAGGCAGCAACTGAATTAGGAATATCCTGCAAATGGGAGACAGTAAAAAAAATATGCTTTCCCTCTCATCTATGAAAAATTCACATTGCAAAACCAGAAGGGAAGAAATTGTTGAATAATAACATCAGAATCATAAGTGGTTAGACAGCCCTGCCTTCACCATTTCCTTAATGCCTTTCATCTTTTTACTGTACAAAAACCTGACACTCTTTTTTAAAGGTACAGATGGCCTTTTTCTTCTGTTCTCCCAAATACATACATATCATAAATAAAAATCAAACAATGAAAGATTAAAATTTTCCTCAATTTTCTACATCAAAGAAAAAGGTGAATAATCAGCTGAATGAGATCAATCCCTTTTAATGGGTTGGGATGTGCCAAGAATCTCCTTTAGAGGTCATAATACCGGCATCTCTCAGCTTTATGTTTCATATGTATCAGTGTGATGCAGAGAAGTGATCTTAGTCACTGTGTAATTCCCAGAATAGTTTGAGAACCAAGAGCAACAAAGGCTGTGAAAACTCAGAAGTCGAGAAAATTGGACCCAGCCTCAGGCAAATCCTCATGCCTGCCTCCTCCTGGGGTATCCAGTTTGAATTTTTATGTACCCCTGACTATTCTGATTGTCATGATTCAGCACCTAAATATGCTCTTCTCCAGATTCCAAACACTGCATACAGGAGAAGGAACTATGGAAAGCTTGGAAGTTGCCACATGAAGCCGATATGTGCATTTTATGAGCGTTGAGTCCTTCAGTTCTTTAAGGAACAGAGGCATTACATTATCCTAACTTTTCAGAGGTGGAAACTGAGGCATGGAGAAGTATGTGACAAGTCTAAAGCCAGACAGATAGCAAATGACGGAGCTAGTATTTGACTGAATAAATTATAGAACTCAAATCTTTATATGGTGCTATTGGCCATGTACTGACTCCACTTGAGTATATATATACCCCATTTCATCTGGTAGTAAACAAGATATTAGAGGGACAGATATAGAATTCATGAATCCTCAAGTTTCATATATATGTAAATAGATATATATATATTCATATATGGACTTAAGATGTATAGTATATTAGTTTCCTAGGGCTGCTGTACCAAATTACTACAAACAGAGTGAGTGGCTTAAAATAACAAAAATATATTGCCTTGCAATCCTGAAAGTCAGACATTCCAAATGGGACTGGGCATAAATCAAGATGTCAGCAGGACTATGGTCCCACTAAGGCTCTAGGGGAAAATCCATCAGCTTCCCCTTCTCAGGGTCTAGAGATCACCTGCATTTGTTGGATCTTGGTCTCTTCCATCTTCAAAGTACACCGTAACGGTCTCTACTTCCATTGCCACACCTCCTCACTGACTCTGACCTTTGTGCTTCCCTCTTATTTTTTTAATTTTTTTAAATTTATTTATTTTTTAATAGTTTATTGTCAAATTGGTTTCCATACAACACCCAGTGCTCTTCCCCACAAATGCCCTCCTCCATCACCACCACCTCTTTTCCCCCCTCCCCCTTCCCCTTCAACTCTCAGTTCATTTTCAGCATTCAATAGTCTCTCAAGTTTTGCATCCCTCTCTCTCCCCAACTCTCTTCCCCTCTTCCCCTCCCCATGGTCCTCCATTAGGTTTCTCCTGTTTTCCTGTTAGACCTATGAGTGCAAACATATGGTATCTGTCCTTCTCTGCCTGACTTATTTCGCTTAGTATGACACCCTCGAGGTCCATTCACTTTCCTACAAATGGCCACATTTCATTCTTTCTCATTGCCATGTAGTACTCCATTGTGTATATATACAACATCTTCTTGATCCACTCATCAGGTGATGGACATTTAGGCTTTTAATTTTTTTTTATTTTGAGAGAGAGTGGGTAAGCAGGGGAGAAGAGCAGAGGGAGAGAGGGAGAGACAACCTCTAGCAGGCACCAACATTTGGCTTGATCCCACAACCCTGAGATAAAGACCTGAGCTGAAATCAAAAGTCAGATGCTCAACTGATTGAACCACTGGGGTACCCTGTGCCTCCCCATTATAAGTATGCTAGTGATGACATTGGGCCCACCCAATAATCCAGGATAATCTTCCCATCTCAAGACTTCTAACTTAGTTACATCTGCAAATTCCTTTTTGCTGTAAGGTAATATATTCCCAGGTTCTTGGAATTGGGACATAGACACCTTTAACAGGACAGGGGTGGTGGTGGTGGATTTAGCCTACTATAGACAGATTTTTAAGGTGCTGGATCATAAGTATAGGAATAAAAGGACTTCAAGGAGTCCACCTTGAACAAAAGTATGACAATGTAAAGAATATGCTCAAACTTCTGATTATTGAACTACATCTTTCTCATTGTGCTTACCAGCTTGCTTTATAAACACAAAATGAGGTAATTCTAGTAGGGTAGGTATGAAATACCTTGTTCTTCTAAGACCTCCGACACAATCACTTGTGAATAGAACTTTCTCCAAATCATCACTGAAGAAATGGAAAGGGTATTAGAAAAGAAGCAAGAACATCAAAAAAAGAAATGTGGGGCACCTGGGTGGCTCAGTTGGTTAAGCAGCTAATTCTCAAGTTTGGCTCAGGTCATGATTTCACAGTTCGTGAGTTTGAGCCCGCACCAGGCTCTGCACTGACAGTGTAGAGCCTGCTTGGGATTCTCTCTGTTTTCCTCTATCTCTGCCCCACATCCACTCATGCTTTCTCTCTTTCAAAATAAATAAACTTTAAAAAGAAAAAGAAAAGACGATTTGTCTGATCTTTATCTAACCAGGGTGCATTATCTCCCTTTTCTACCTCTTACCAAGAAATATGCTTTGCTTCCTCCAAACAAGCCTTAAAATTTGCTCTGAAAACAGACACTAAGCATGACCAAATGAGGGAGGTACTTTGTGTTACATGAAAAGGAAAACACAAATGAAAATGTTTGAAATGTCTGCATGAAGCCAGAGGTTGAATTTGTCTGTGTTCTCCACAAAAGCAACCAGCTAATTTTTCAGTTCAGCTTCAAAGAGATAAACAAATAACTGTAAGATTTCAAAGGCAAGAAAATGTTGCTTTTCCATGTCTTCTCAAATTTCCCCAAATCAATTTTCTTTAATAAAAGCAAAAAATTGTGAAGCACATGAAGCCACAGAAGCAGATGTGAAGGGACAATAATGCTCAAAACCTTACAAGTCATATTTTTTTTCAAGTATATACCATGCTTTTTGGGATGACCAATGTAATTTTGTAAAGGAAGTTTACTTGATATTGATTGCATATTCAAATAAGAAATGCAGGTGTTTTAAAATAAGTTAATCACAATATTATCGGAAGGAAGAAAATAATTTCTGGAAATGTTTCTCAACAGACACTGCTTGCTTTGATACTAGGAGCTCCTGACTGGAGGTGATTATTGAATTTTAGAGATTCAGTTTTTAGGAAAGAAATATGACTAAATCATTGAACAAAATAGTAAGTCCCATTAAGTGGAAGATTTTATCATGAATAATTTTATTAGTAACCTGACCAATACTGGAAACAAAAATACATTCATTGACGAATTTTATGTTACAGGCATTATGTCAAATGAATGCATTTATTGTCACTACAATCCTCACAACATACAATGCAACAGATATGATTATTCTGTTTTCACTGACAAAGTAAAAAAGTCACAGAGAGACTGCAAATTTTCTCCAGGCACATAGTGATAAAAATCTTTTCTCATTGGCATATGTAACACCACCTCACCTAGATTTTCTCTTTCAAGTCTGGCTATTCCTTCTCCGTGTTTAGCTAGAGCCCCACTTCCCCTAAGAATTGTGTTTCTCCTGGTCTTTCAGCTTGGTCCACCTCCTTCTCTCTGGATGATCTCATCCCAAGTTTCAATCGCTAATTGAAGGCTGAAAAGCTCTCAGGGGTATATCCTTAGCTCAAACTCCACTCCACCAATCCAGATTAGATATCCAACTACCTATGGAATATTTCCACTTGGATATACCCCCTATACTAGAATTCAGAATGCCGGAATCTAACCTCTTCATTGCCACTATACTTCTTTAACAAGTTGCTTCAAATCTGGGAACAGTCCTGATTCCTCCAGAGCTTTCCCATATCACCCCCTCCCCCATACTCTAAAAATCAAGCAGTCCCATCACTTCTTTCTTTGTGTGTTTCATGCCTGTCTCCTTCTCTCTGTCCCCACTTCTACAGCTTTAATTCAGGCTCCTACAATTTTTTACTGGGATTAAAGCAGCTTCTCTACTTTAGATTCCAGTTGAATCCATACCCCTTCTATCTATTCTCCAGAGATCTGATCATGTTATTTCTTTCATAAAATAACAATAAGCAATTTTTTCCCACAGCTTTCAGAATGAAGGTCAAATACTATAAAGCCCTTTGTGATGTGGCTCTTACTTTCTCCCCTAGCTTTGTCTCCCATAACACTCATTGCCATGCACTGATTATTTATTTGACAAATATTTATAAATTCCAAATTTGTGCCATGTTTTCCAGATGCAGCAAAACATTTTTACCAAAACATGCCATGTCCTTTAGTGCCTCTGACTTTCTCTTCTCTCATCCTAATGCATTTAACACACTTTTCTCCAATGTTCACTCTTCCTTCTCTACAGAAACAATTCACATCCAGCAGCATCTCTCAAGGGAGCCTCTTCCACTCTTCCCTCCAGTGGGATATGTGCTGCCCATCTTCTGCACTCCCAGATTCACTCTGCATCACCCTCTCTTCCTCTACCATGACACCATGAGTTTCCTGAGATCAAAGGTTTTGTGTTATTTAATTTTGAATCTTCTATTCTTAATAGAATGTCTGGAGCATGATCAGAGGCGCTAAGTACGTATTTATTGAGTGAAGAATAAACCATGTTTTAAACCTAAGAATGTCAGACCCTAAAATATGCACTTCCCATTATAATATAATGCAATATAGCATGATATGGGAAAAATCAAGAAAAAAGAAAACTCTCCAAAGTGCTGTTTTCAATCCAAAATACACAAAACCACACTATTATACCATCAAATTGGTTGTTACTTGAGGAAGTATTTACAGTGGATATTTTTCTATGTCATTAACAAGTTTTTGACATAATAACTAATATTCTCTAGGCAAAATGCCCAAGGTGAAAATGCAGGTTATTGCTGTTGCTTGGTCATTGCAGCAGGTGTATGTAATTCTGGTGAAGAAAATTTTATAGTAGTTATCTCAGATTCAATTGATACTATGTTGCCAGGCCAATAGCTGAAAGCTGATTCTTGCATAGTAGCCAACAAGATGCATTCAAACAAATCACCAAAGGATGCTTTCACTCATCCTCATTTTAGTTTTTCAATAAAAGGAAGAAAAAGACCAAAAGACTTGTGTTTACAATTAAGATGAAATAACATCATTTTATTCAAATCAATGATGATTTTTAAAATGCTGAAGATAAGACTATAAAGTGGTACTCAAATATATATATACATAATACACATATATACATATACACATACATATATGAAGCATAAGGTTGGGTAAAAACTGGCTAACAACCTTTAAAATAGAATAGAGAACATCATTATTCTACATTAGTCTCCATCAAGATGTGGTGAAATGCTTGTGCAGATGTTAGCAATGCCCAAGGAAAGCCTAGCCCGTTGCCTTTATTGTCACCTACTCTCTACCTGGCAGGTTCTACTAAAATGGTATGTAAAGTGTCTAGAAATAAACAACCACCCTCTTAAAAGATCAACTCACAATCCCAAACCTGCATGCCACAGTCACCCCTCAGCCAGCCCTGGGAGAGAGAAACCACCTTCCTGGCTCTCAAGCTATGAGAATAGTCAGATGTATAGAAGATGCCAGACATGGTGTTCCCCCAAATGCGGAGAAAGAAGAAAGGAGGATGGAAACAGACTGAAAAGAGAAGTTTGCAATAGCACTTACCCTTTCATTTCTTCTCCACCCCTGCTATGGCCATGGTTTATTTACATGAGTCAATAAATAACTTCCTTTTCCTGTGTTTTTGTGCTTTGAGTTGGTCATGTTTGTCACAACCAACAAAAGACACTGTTACAATACTTGGGATTTCAGCAGACATGATAATTTTAATGATGACATTTTTCTCTCCAGAAATAAAAATATTCCCAAAAACAACTTTTTTAGGGGAAATCAGACTTCTAAGCAGTTTTCACATGCTTGGGACATAGCTTATTTCTATATTCATATCTCACATAGATTCAAATAGAATTAGTGGTTGAAGACCTCAGGAATGGCTGGCTGATTTCTTCCCTCTTGACTTCATAGTATTAAGAGTTCTGAATTTGGGGGAAATCTGGGTGGCTCAGTTGGTTAGTTGTGATCAGTTGGTGATGATAACACTTTTCATGGGTTCAAGTCCCACGTCAGTCTCTGTGCTGACAGCTTAGAGCCTGAAGCCTGCTTCGGATTCTGTGTCCCCCTCTCTCTCTGCCTCTCCACTTCTCATGCTCTGTCTCTCTCTTTCAAAAAATAAGCATTTAAAACATTTAAACATATTTTTTAAAATAATAATAAATTTAAAAAGAATTCTGAATTTGGAGGTATGAAACCTACATTGTGAATCTCATCTCAGCTAATCTGTAGTAAAGTGACCTATAACAGATTGATTCCGACATTCATAAAATAGGTAAATCCCTCTTGCATTCACATCACCTAGCTCTTATGAGGATCAAACAAATGGATAGCATTACTGTAGTCTATACAGCCATGCATAAGTAACTGCTACTAATTACTTGTAGTTCCCAAGAATAAATCTTTGAAGGGCACCTGGGTGGCTCAGTTGGTTGAGCGTCCAACCTCAGCCCAGGTCATGGTTTCATGGCTTGTGACTTTGAGCCCCACATTGGGCTTGCTGCTGCCAGTGTGGAGCTAGCTTTGAATCCCATGTTCTCCTCTGTCTCTGCCCCTCTCCTGCTCATTCTTTCTCTCTCTTTCTCTCTCTCTCTCTTTCTCTCTCTGTCTCTCTCTCTCAATCTCTCTCTCTCTCAAAAATGAATAAACATTTAAAAGAGAATAAATCTTTGATATCTTTTCTGTAAGTTCTCTTCCTTGAAGGACTAACCTATTTGATTGACTTCAATTATCACCTTCCTGCTCCTAGTTCTCAGTTCAATATTTCTTTTCCTTTCTTCTCACCTGAGCTAGTCTAACAAACATTTCCTTTTTTAAAATTGTGACATAGCCTCAAACTCAACAAGTCTAAAGTCAGACTCTTCCCCAAATTCAAGCTCTCTCTGATCTTCCATCTCTGGCTTTGGTCTATCTATCTTCTACTGGGTCCTGAAGTTGCTTTCCATCCACTCCACTCTATTGATCAGATTCAATCATAAACCAGTTTCTACTGTGGTTGTGTCCCTATAAATTTCTCACACATCTCTATTGCTCTCTTCTTATTGCCCTCATGCAACACTAAACTCTCATCACCTTTTGCCTTGGTTGTTATATCCTAACTGACTTGTCTAATACTATTTTCTACCCCCTGCAATAGCTCCTCTATACCAACATCTTCATATCTTTTTGGTAACTTATTGATTTTATATACATAGGTGTACACACATAGATACACATACACACACATGCACACACATTACAGCTATGTAATGTAATGTCTTTATTTCTTAGAAAGATGAGGAAGCTGAACTCAGAGATATAAAATGACTTGCAAAGCATGTGGTTGTTATGTAGAAAAATCTAATTGAACTGTAGTTACCTCTACTTCCCAAACTGATAATGCAGTGCCTTCCACTAACTTGCCACATCTCAGCCCTTCCATTGAGACATCTTCCTGTTCTCCCTTAGGCTTTGATCTATGCTTTCCTAGGTCATTAATGGCATTATGACTGACATATAGTTGTGAGAAGGTGATATTCAGATCTTCAGGTCTTCCATCTCTGTATTAAAGTTGAACATAGAGAAAGGAGAGAGAGAAAAAGTAAGAGTGAAGTAGAAAAGGAGGAATGGAGGGAGGGGAGGAAAGAAGGAGGGAAGACATTCAAATTTTCTAAAATTCTTATAGGAAATAAGATACATTATTATCATTTTTCAAAATATGGCCCATAGAGCACCTGCCAGATCCGCAGGATTCATGCCCCTCTGTCATTGCTTCTGGAGCAGTAGATCTTCTGCTGAAATAGGAAGCACAGAGGTTTCTTATGCACACCACAGTTTACAGATCACGTAAACCAGAAGTCTCTGGATGTTCTTGCCACAAAATGGAATATTTAAACAGCATATTCTATTGGTGCCCCTTCGAGAGTAAACAAACATTCCATAGGAAATGTGCCTAATTCTGATGACTATCAGTGGATGAGACTGACACCTTTTTCTCTTTCCTACTGAAAGAACTCTTAATTAAAAGTGTCCCACAGAGCTGGCAGTAAGTCAGGTTCAGGCACCTGCACCTGTCTTATTTTCTTGCCTGATTTTGTGAAGGAAATGTAACAGAAGCTAGAGTGAATATTTTAAATGTTTATTTATTTTTGAGAGAGAGAGAGAGAGAGAAAGTGGAAAGGGGGATGGGCAGAGAGAGGAACTCTGCACTGACAAGCAGTGAGCCCAAAGTGGGGCTCAGACTCAAAAACTGAAAGACCATGACCTGAGCCAAAGTTGATGCTCAACTGACTGAGCCACCCAGGTGCCCTAAAGGTAGAGTAAAATCTTATGGAAAAATCCACATCATCATTAAAACACTCATCTTGTTTTACATAAACCTCAACTTCTCCAACTTTTCTACTTGCATATGCTTCACATTGCATCCGGTTCACCGGACCTAGAGAATTCAGAATTAAGAGTATAATTTTTCTTCCTCTTATATTTTGTTAAAATGATTTCATTGTTGTTACCATGCCTATGATCAGGAGATTCCAATTATGATGCTCTAGTCCCACACAAATAACTTCAGCTGTACTCTCTTTCTTTCTTTGAAGTACAAACAGAACTTGATATTTTTTAATTGAAGTACAGTTGACATAGAATTTTATATTAGTTTCAAACATACAACACAGTGATTCAACAATTATATACCTTACCAAGTGCATACCACAGTTAAGTGTAGTTACCATCTGTCAACCTACAAACTTACTACAATATTATTGACTGTATTCCCTATGCTGAAATTTCATCCCTGTGACTTATGTATTTTATAACTGGAAATTTGTACCTCTTAATCCCCTTCACCTATTTCACCTCTACCCCCACCACCTCCCATTGGGCAACCACCAGTTTGTTCTATGTAGTTATAAACCTGTTTCTTTTACTTCCTCTTTTGTTTTTTTTTCAATTTTTTAAATGTTTATTCATTTTTGAGAGACGGAGACAAAGCATGAACAGAGGAGGGGCAGAGAGAGAGAAGGAGACACAGAATCTGAAGCAGGCTCCAGGCTCTGAGCTGTCCACACAGAGCCCAACTCAGGGTTCAAACCCACAAGTCATGAGATCATGACCTGAGCTAGCCCTACCAACTGAGCCACCCAGGCACGCCCCCATTTTTTTATTTTTAATTTTTTAAAATTTATGCCCTCTTTTAAAGACAGCACAAGAACAGGTTGTGAATTGAAAACCTTGTGAGCAGATTTTCAAATGATGTGCTCAAGTTGCTGTTTTAGTTTAGAGGATATGTCAAGTTAACAAGGATAAGAAAAATCGTCTTGAAGGTTTCCTAACTTGATCCATCTATATCATTTTAAACAGGGGAAGAGGACATTGCCACATACCTTAAGTTCTGTTTGTTTTGCTTTGTTTAGCTTTTTGTTCTGTTTTTAACTGTGAGGGTAATTGTCCTTAAGAATTTACACTCTCCCTGCTGACAAGCATTATAAGGTGACTGATCCGTTTTAGGCCCTTCTGTCTATTTTCATTTAAGAGGGACTTGATCTAAGCAATCCCAACTGAAGCAGACACCGTGGTGTGATGGGAATAGCACTGGCCTAGGAATCAGAAGTCCCAGATCTTATGTCCAGTTTGGCCACAACTTTGGGGCCTTTATATAATCCCTCAATAGCCTCTATCAAGTGGCAGGAATGTTCTAAACCAAGGGCCACAAATTCAAAGGTTTCTCAGGAACTAAGCAGGTAAAACAAGCATAGGAAGCTAAATAACAGAAGCTGACAGCAGGTAGTAAGGATTATCGGGACTGGATTTTAATCCCTCTTAAAAGGCATTCAAATTGGAAATAATTTTAAGACTGTGTGTTAACCAAACCTCTGGAAGTCAAATTTAGCCCACAAGCTACTCATGATTCCTGAATAAGATAGTTTCACAAGTACCTCTCAGCTTTACCCATATGTGATTCTAAAATAACAAGTAATGGTAATGAAATCACCTTATAGTAAAGATAACAAAAATTAACATCTTTTGGGTTCTTAATGCCAGGCTCTCAGCCAAAGACTTTACTTAGAGTAACTCATTGTAATCTTTATAATTACTCAGTGAGGTGGGTATCTTGTTAAAATCCCTCTTTTCCAGAGAAGAAAATCAAAGCATAGAGAGTTTAAATAACTTGTCCAAACTAATCCTTATGTTTTCATGTTGCAATTGCCTTCTGTTATCCTCAAGTGTTATGTTGAAGACCTGTAAATTTTGCTTTGGATTCATTTCTTTTTTAAGTATAAAGAAGCCAAAGAAATAATTATTACTCACATGAGCCTCCTCCCTGGAAGCAATGTACTATTCTTAACATTCAACATATTTTCTCTTGATTAGTGTTCCGGGCATTTTGAATTCAGACATCATAGTGTATAATTCTGATTTTATTTTTAATTTAGGTTTTTAATTGATATGTTTTATGCTACATGTTGTCAGGAACATTTCTCCATGTCATAAAAATACCTTTGTAAATCTCATTTCTAATAAACACCTCAAATTCCATTAAAAAATTAGAAAGCACCATGCAACAGAGTAAACGAGGCATAATCAATTTCAAAGTTAATTAAATATTCAAGTTACAAACTTTAATCAAGAGGCTTAATGAAGGATAAAAATAATATGTGAACGTTAGAAAATATTTTATACATTAACACTATTTAATGTTCTAGTCCATTAAAGTAATAAATAATCAAAGTTATTTTTGATGTCTCTAAATTACTGAATTAGCATTGTGTACATAGAGGACCAGTTGTTATTCACAAGCTAGAGAATAAGAATGGAAGTAAATCTTTACAAAAAGTAAATTATCTAAAATGTTAATACTTTTTACAATTAAATAAAAAGTGTTTTAGTGGGGTGCCTGGGTGGCCTAGCCGGTTAAGCATCCCAGTCTTGGTTTCAACTCAGATCATGATTTCACAGTTTGTGAGTTTGAGCCCCGCATCAGGCTTTGTGCTGACAGTGTAGAACCTGCTTGGGATACTCTCTCCCTTCCTCTCTCTCAAAATAAATTTTTAAAGTGCTTTACTGATGCCATCTTTAAGTTAATAAAGTCATCGAATCAGAATAATAGAAGTAGAAGAGAGTTCTACAAACCAGTGGACACTGTTCCTTGACCCATGTATTGGATTGCACTGCAGCTGCAATCAGATCACAGGAACTGACAATTAATTTTAATCCATAATTACCAAATGAGATAATCACTAAAATTTGATAGTCTGGATTTCTAGTTTCAGCTCCAACATGTAAAAGGTTGGAAGTTGTCTCTTCCAAGTAAAAGCCGAATAAAACCAAAATCACTGACTTTGGAGGGGGGCCATCAAAATCCTGAGGTTGCAGGGCAAGTTGCCACCCTGAAACCCAGAGAGACAGATGTATTCAGAGAGACACAGCTGACTTCTGCTTACCTAGAACCAAAGTCTTTGGGGCCATCAACAGGTAGGGCACAAAAATGGTAATTCCGATACTGCTGGAGGCCAAGGGCGGAAGAACATGATAGTGTGGCTGCTGTTTTAAGGGGATCTCCACACTCTTGTTCTTCCAGGAACCCCCACAGGTTCTCACAGTGAAGAACCAAGAAAGTTCCCCCCAGGCTATGCCAGGCTAAGGAGGAAGAGTAACCCCCGTGAAATACAGTTGGAGCTAATTCTTTTGCCTAAGAGTAGGCTACAGAGAGTAATTTCCTTCCAGTGAGTACAGAGGAAAAGTAGGGAAAGTGAGTATACAGTGGAGAAACCTGACAAGGCCTGCGCTTTAGCCAGGCAATCAAGTTCAGCTTCAACTGTGAAAAGTCTGGTTGATAGAGGGTACCCTAACAAAATATGATGAAAATAGTGCTTTCCCAGTGTGATCTTCCTCCCCAAAACATATGACCCCAGTCTAATCATGAGAAAAATATGAAACAAATCCTGAGAAAAATTCTTTATCTGTGTAATACTATCCCAAATTATCAAAGTTATCAAAACCAAGTTAAATCTTAAAAAATAAATGTTCTGTGGTATCTTACATGGGATTCTGGAACAGAAAAAGGACATTAGGTAAATACTGAGGAAATCTGAATAAATTATGGACTTCAGTTAATAATGTATTAATATTGCTTCAGTAATTTTGACAAATGTGCAATAATAATTTTAAGATGCTAATAATAATAGAGAAAATTGGGTATGGGATAAATGTGAATCCTCTGTACTATCCTCACAATTCTTTTATAAAACCTATTCTAAATAGAGGCACCTGGGTGGCTCAGTTGGTTGGGCATCTGGGTCTTTATTTTGGCTCAGGTCATGATCCTAGGACGTTGGGATCAAGCCCATGTTGGCATGGAGGCTACTTGAAATTCTCTCTCTCTATTTCTCTCTCTCTCTTTCACTGCCCCTTCCCCTGCTCATGCTCTCTCTCTTTCAGAATAAAATAAAATAAAATAAAATAACTATTCTAAATAAAACATTTAATTTTTAAAAAGCAGACATTAATAAACATGAAAAAATCTATCACTAGTAATGAAAAGTTCACAAATTAGTGTAAATATTAATAGTTTGCTGTAATGCCAATAATTAATTAAAAGTAGAGAATTGGATGTTGTTCCCTCATTAAAGACCAATTTTCAGCTTGGTATGTGGTCTCAAATATCAGCACATTCTGGTGTACTGTAATTTTTATTGGAATAATAAGTAAAAGGAATTGTAAAACAGAATATTACAATGGGAGGGGTTTTGTTCATAAAATATTACATTGTTCTCTTGAAAAATCACCATCATACAGTTTTTCACAAAGCACATATTAACATCTGAAGTCACACCATGTTTTTAAATAACAAAGTGCATTCAGATCATTCAGGAAAAAGAACTTTAATAGAAATAAGTTAACGTGCCCTTCATAATCATATCGATGCCTCTGCCTGACATTCACATCCCTCTACTCTGCAGTCTATTTGTCCTTTATTATGTGTCTGGCCCATATTTTGGACTCCTTCACCACAAAACTCTGCTCATGTGAAGCTCCTCTCTTTTCACTGGGTGTTATATGGAAACCAATTTGACAATAAACTATTATTAAAAAAATAAAAATTAAATAAAACAAACTATTACATAGAAAAAAATGTATTTGTTGCATTAACATGTCCCTGAGAAGTCATAGTTTGAGGATTTCCAAAGTCATCTGCCTATTCAAGTATTTTGTTTAAGAATCTTTCTTCTATTACCAGAAGCAATCTCCAACCAAAATCCCAATCTTGGACTCAGATTCTGAGAAGGAAATGTTCTTAACCAAATTTATTATATCTCAAAGAAAAGTGCCATTAACCATAAGAATAACCTTTGTCCAGGCTCCTGAGCTCACTCTGGGCTCATTGATGGGGTCTTGTCATCATTGATCATCTCCTATCCAAGCTCCTAGTTGCACATGAATCTATCCGAGGCACTAGTTTTAGCTGTTACATATGTGCCTCTGATTTTTTAAAAAATTTATTCACGGGGCGCCTTGGTGGCTCAGTCGGTTAAGCCTCCGGCTTCGGCTCAGGTCAGATCTCACGTTCGTGGGTTCCAGCCCCGCATCAGGCTCTGTGCTGACAGCTAGCTCAGAGCCTGGAGCCTGCTTCCGGTTTTGTGTCTCCTTCTCTCTCGGCCCCTCCCCCTCTCATGCTCTGTCTCTCCTGTATCAAAAATAAATAAAACATTAAAAAAATTTAAAAAAATTTATTCACACAGCAGGTCTAATATAAACATGGAAAAAAGTAAGTGAAAATATTTTATGAAAAAACAAGCCAAGTAAAAATTAATTAACTCTGTCATGTGATAGAGTGCAGGCTTGAGAACTATGCAGTGTCCTGTTAGCTAAGACAGAGAGAGAACTTGTTCCTTTCTGTGAAACCTCAAAATCCTCTCTATATATTAATATTCTCAGGAAAACTATATGAATTATATGAAAAGAAGTGCTAATCCATGTGTTCAGTCATAAAGAAAAGAGAGGGACTCCGTGTGGGGGGGGGGAGGTACAGAGGCAGGTGTCAAATGGAGTTACCATCTGTGTCATTACAAAATCGCTTGGTGCATCTCCTTGGCCCTTTTTATTGCTCATTTTCTGTATTTCTAAGATTACACTTAGGATATGCTAAACCATGTGGGTACTTTGGAATATCTATGGTATCATACCATACATATGTAATGGGTATATTATAGAGTCTCAACTCAGTATCAAACTGTTATATTTTTTCCAGTTACCTGCCCCAGGTGGTGCTTTATCAAATACCACTGAAAAAAAGAGGTCTCCTTAAGGATTCCAGAACTTCTCTTCTCCTTTCTGATTTAGAACGGCATCGTTTAGATATTTTAAGTAGTACTATTGGTTTTAATATTTCACTCTAAACCTAATGCAGATTCTCCTCGTCCTCCTCCCTGTTCAGCTATGTATCTTCTTATGTCTAATTCACCTGGGAGAAGGAAAGGGAGCCACGTAGTCTGTTTTTTGCTTCTCTTTTTCCATTCTCAGAGCACCAACCCCTCCTCCTTGTAGGTGAGGAAGAGGAAGAGGGAAAGGGTGTGAGCATGCTGACTTCCTCTTCATGCAGTTTGGCAGCTGGAGCCACACGTTGGTACAGAAGTGTGCATGGGCGCAGCTCTTACAGGCCTATGTATGCAGCACTGTTCCACTCTGGCAGTCCTTATAAAATGGGATCACTTCTTTTGGATGATCTCCAGCTCATGGATTCAGGCAATATCCCTCTGACTCATGGTCCCCTTTTCCCTCCATAAAGCACTGGTTCCCAAAAGACTCCAGTATTACTGCCCTGAATAGCCAGGCATATGGAAGAGTGTTTTCTCCTGAGTGTTTCCTGGCTTCCTCTCTGCTTAATTGTTTCTCATCATGCCATCTTTCTTTAATTCTCTCTTCCTGTGCTTTAATATACATTGGCGGTTTGGAAGGTTCTCTCATGAAGCACATGTCTATCTAAGTTGAGCAAAGTGGTAGTCTCTCTCGGAGGCTCCCTAAAATCATAGATGATTCTCTCATCACTCTCTCCACTGACCTTCCTTGGTTTAAAAAAGAGGAGACACCAGCACATTTTTCCCCTTTCTTCCTCAAGGGGTAGGATGGTGGTCAATGAATGGGAAAGTTCTCCCAGCAAACCTTACTGGGAGGTAGGCATCTCCAACTTTGACCAGCTCTCTAAAACCCAGGAGCACTTACCTCCTTTTATATTTAGCCTTGGTCTTTCCAGGGCAAAAGTAAATAAATTCTCTCTCAACAAATAAACTGCAACAAAGTATGAGGACAGAGATGCTTCACACTTCTTGGAGAACCCACATATGGCACAGTGCCCTGTGCTGCTGCTCAAAAAATATTCATTTATTTATTCTAGAGCCATTTGTGGTTGATCTTTAACAATGTGACCTAGTCTTTGCACTCTTTCTGTTACAATTTTAACTGTGACCTAAAGTGGACATAAATTCACAGGTGCAAAAATGACTCCAGTATTCTAAAAAGATGTTCTCTAAAATGGGCAACCAGTGTGCTGCACGAACCAGCAACAAGAGCATCGTGTGGGCCCCTGCTGGAAACGCAGACAGGCCCCAAGGCAAACCTATGAAATCAGATCCTGTCCTATGTGTTAACACCATCCCCAGGCAATCCACACACATGGAGCTCGCAAAAGGGCTAATGCTAGCTTTAATCCTAACTTCACTGACCTTAAGTGTATAAAAGAATTGAAGCCAAAAAGGAATAAGAGAAGAGTATTTCCATGGAATGTGTTGTTGGATGGTTGTGGCATTTCTTTGTCCTTTATCTAATTAGAGGCAAAAGGGAGCTTTAAGAGAAATAGGGAGAGTTTGGCCCCTTTTCTATTGGAGTTTATAAAAATGTTTTTTTGATGTTTATTGTTTATTTTTGAGAGACAGAGTGTGAGCAGGGGAGGGGCAGAGAGAGAGAGGGAGACGCAGAGTCCAGGGCAGGCTCCAGGCCCTAAGCTGTCAGCACAGAGTGTGACGCGGGGCTCGAGCCCACGAGCGGTGGGATCATCACCTGAGCTGAAGTCGGATGCTTGACCAGCTGAGCCACCCAGATGCCCTATAATAAAATATTTTAAGGCATGCCTTTAGACAAGATCATTATACATTTGTTTATGTGTTCCAGCTATAAATCTTCAGATACAGACAGACTCAAGCTAAAGAAAGGATAGCAGGTCAAGATGATGTAAGCGTCATTAGATTGGCGCTTCTAGAATGATCCTGTCAAAGAGATAAAAAAGATTTAAAAATAAACAGCTCTAGCTGTCCTGCTTACACTACTTTTATTTGTATGTAATATCACACTGTGTTGGAAATATTTGGTGGCATCAGTGATTTTTAAATTAAAAATCAAAGTAAAAAAAATGTCTACAGGCAAGAAGATTGCTAAGAGGGCTTGGCTGCCTGATAAAAAGTGACATTGACAACAATTGAGACATTGAGAACAAACTGAAACCAACTCTGGAGGGTTAATGTCTTTTCTCTGTGTGTACCAAATGTGGACCCTGAATCAGGACCTGCAGCTGCTGGGAATCATGCCCAAGAACACTGCTGTGGAGAGACCCCTCAGGGGATGTACCACAAGCAGCTGGATGCCAGAGGCTGAAGAAGGAATCTGTGCAGGTCTGGCAGGACCAATGCTGCATGCATCCAGAGGATAATGGCTGAAAGGACCTAGCACAGATATCATGGACAGACATAAAGGTATCCCATGAGATACAAAATCAGTCTTGGAAAGGTGAAACTCCCAGAACATACCATCAGAGCTTATGTTTTATCAGCCACCTGAGACTTCACCTTTGCCCACAACAAAATCACTAAACTGAGGCATGTGGGCAGTTCAGTTGGTTAAGCATCCAACTCTTGGTTTTGGCTCAGGTCATGATTTCATGGTTCATGAGTTCAAGCCTTGCATCCAGCTCCATCGCACTGACAGTGTGGAGCCTGCTTGGATTCCTCTCTCTCTGCTGTCCCCCACTCACTTGCACTCTCTCTTTCCCTCTCAAAATAAATAAATAAACTTTATAAAAAAAACCACTAAAGAAGGTAAAGGAAGTCTAATGAAAGGGTGGGTAGAACAAGGTAGGGAAACAGAGATGCAGTTTTCTCACCCCACTCCCCACAGCAGACCTATCAGACCCAGGAGATCCCAACTGAAGGACGGAAAAGAGCAACTTTGAATGTAGTTCAAAGTTTTTATTATTGCACTAGATTAGACATTGTATTTATTGAAACAGCTTTGACCAACCCAGAAGACCTTTTACTTTCTAAGAAAGGATATAGCTATGCAACCTGCCAGAAAAATTTCCAGAGTTTGAGGGAAGAGCTAACTCATATGTTTGAAAGACATCAAGGAAATGGAGCATAGATACTTTGGGCTGATGTTATAACAAATTCAGCTCATTCAATGTACATGTTACACAAACAGTAAAAGATAAAGAGAGAAGATATCAGACATTATTTTAACCCATTGCTGAGCTACTATCACCAAGACTTAGCTTTTAACCTAGACCTTGCTAACTCCATTCTACTCCAATCAAAGCAAACCAGTGCTATAAAAAACATGAATTCCTATTTTGGCTCCCAGTCTCAGTTTCAGTAAGAGTCAATATTAGCACTATCATCTGGATGCCAGAGGCTAGCAAGCCAAATAGATGAATAAAAAGAAAGAACAAGAAACACTGGGAACGTAATGAATATCTCAACATTGACATGCCCCAAACAAACTTCTGGATATGCAAACACAGGCCTGTGTTTGGTGTAGATTAGAAGTTTGAAGCTAATCTGCTATAAGGAATAACTGAGAGAAAGAGGAGATAAGGCCCAACTCAGGTAGAGAAAGGGTCTAGAGAAACACTACACAATAGAGAACAACTGATAGATGTTTAACACTGTCCTATCTAATAAGAAGTCTTAAATTGGTGCTTCACCTGCATTGGGTTAGCCTGGAATCCCCTTCCTTCAGTCTTCAAAACTTTACCAAGGATCTCCTACAAACAACTGACTATGTTAATGAAATTTTGAGGGAATGAAGAAATGTGTAAGGGTGATGACAGATGGTCAAGAAGGGCAGATAAACAAAAGTGAGATAGAGAATGGATATAGAATAGACACAGAGAATCCACTAAAAACCAAAATCAGAGAGTAGAGGTTAGGGCTCTAGAGACTGCTTGCTCAATTCTGCTGTCTACCAATGGTGTAGTTGACTAAGACAAAAACTGGTAGTGAGAAGTGGGGTGCTTCTGTAAGAAACTGAAAATGTGAAGGTGGCTTTGGAACTAGGTAATTGTAGAGACTGGAAGAGTTTGAGACACATGCTAGGAAAAGCCACGATTGCCATACGAATGACTGGCTCAATTGGTAGCGTGTGAGACTCTTGATCTTGGGGTTGTGAGTCCATCTCTACACTGGGCATAGAGTCTACCTACATGAATGAATGAATGAATGAATGAATACAGGGTTTTTTCCCATTAGAATAAGAATGTCAACTCCATGCCTCTCCCATCATTGATTTTGAAATCACATATGTTGTTTGGTTTCACAGCTCCCTAGCTAGAGAAGAGTTTTGCTTCAGAATGAGTCTCACTCATATTTCATTGAAATTATATTTAGATGAAACTTTGGACTTTATACTTTAAAGTTGATGTTAAAAAAGAGTTAGGATTTGAGGGGCTTGTTGGGCTGGAATGGATGCATTTTGCACGTGAGAAAGACATGAATTTTGAAGGCCAGGGCAGAATGCAATGAACTGATATTTTCAATGTCCCCCAAATTCATATGTTGAAAACCTAACCTCCACTGTGATGGTATTAGAAGTGTGACTTTTCGTAAATGATTAGGTCATAAGGGTGGAGCCCTCATGAATGGAATTAGTGCCCTTATAAAAGAAACCCCACAGAACTCCTTTGTTCCTAGTCTTCCATGTGAGGACATAGGACTCTTATGAACCAAGGAGCACATTCCCTCCAGCCACCAACTACGTTGGCATTTTGATCTTGAACTTCCCAACCTGTGGAACTGTGAGAAATAAATGTTTGTTGTTTAAGCCATCCAATCTATGGTTCTGTTACAGGAGCCCAAACAGACTAAGGCAGTGGTGTTAGACAAGTATCTGACCTCTTCATACTTGTTTCCTTATCTCTAAAATGAAAATTATAATAGAATTTACTCCAAGAAGTTATTATGAAAGTATTTTAGATAATATATGTGGAGGGAGTGTGAAATGCCTGGAACTCTTTTGTTGGCAATGTTGTGTTCACTGATGATGATTTTAAGGAATGTTGTGTTTTCCACCATTCACTGGATGGGAGTTCAGTCATTCTATCTGAATATTGCATGAAAATGAGACTTACAAAATACAGAAAATGTCTGAGAGGCCCAGGGAACTCTCCCCTTATGATACTATAAGAAATAGCATTTCCCTGCCTGCCACCTCCTCACACCCACTACCAAGTCCATCACCCCACGCACAAAGCCAATCTCCAAATCCTCTTGTAAACAAATTTAGGCTTTTATAAGGGAACTCATATATGCTAATGAGTACCATTGTCTCAGCAGCCGTTCTGAGCCTGCCATCTTTCTCCTCTCCTGCTCCATCTGTCTCTCTTGTCTACTGACAAGGTTTCTGCTGAGAAGTTTCCATGAAAGCACTGTTGCCAAAGGCTCTCATGCTGTGACTCATGAGCGCCTACTGCAAGTGCTCTCCTTTACCATTCTCTGCTCCCCACACACACCCTGGTGTAGACCACTGTGTGAACCTCCTGGTGTGGTGGATTTGCCTACTGGTATGAATCCTTTTCGAGGCCTTGCCATCTGAGACATAAATGGTGGCTCTTGCTCATAGACTGAGCACCATTTTCACAGTTGCAAAGTGACTGCACATATGTGATAGCTGGTTGTTTTTATAAAACTTATGGACAGTATAGTAAGAGAGAAATTATACCCAGAGCATAGACATTAAGTCCAGGTGAGCAATTTCTGCAACCAAATAAGGTCGTATCTGGAGTTCCAGAATGTACTGAGTACATTTTTTGGTTTTCCATATATTGTAATGTTTTGACATCTTAAAGAAATTTTTCTGGCAGGGGAAAGACTGCCCCTTCTGAGTCTGGCCAATTTTTAGACATTGTGAAGGATTTGGCCAAGACCATATGCAAACTAACGAGTCTAGAGCCCTCAATCCTCTATCTGGTCTGTGTACACCAAAGGCAATATTCTTCTGCCTTAGTCAGACTCCTAGAACCACCAGGAAAACTAGGAACCACTCCCATAGTTGAGAGTCTGTCAAAATTATTTAAATGGTTAATCTTAGACTGTTTACGCTGCCCCGCCTTACATTCTCCATGGAAACCCCAATCAAGGTTGTGGCCCAAGCTCTCCTCTCATTCCTGTATTCTGCCTCATGTTCACACTCTGGTGGCTTTTCCATCTAGCACTGCATGACATACCATACCTCCTGTCTCTAGAAACTGTGAGTGTAAAAACACTATTTTCCTGAGCTTCTCCTCTGTCTTTTCTTGTGGCCACACCTGACTGGCCATCTCATAAAAGAATCCAGGACACAGAGTAAAGCACTTACTGGTATAGAGTTGTAGTAAACCTCTGCAGAATGCCACTGCTGCTAATAGAAACATATCCTTAAGAGAAAATGGAGAGACATAAGAAACCAATCTTCCTGAACATCCTCAGGACTAATACCCTTTGGTGCCATTTGCTGAGTGTGTATCTTTTACATCTATTGCAGCAAATTTAACTTCTAATAGATTTAACTATCAGAATGTTTTCAATGCCAAGCCTGAGAGCCTCTGTAGGACTATTTCCCACACACACTCCAAGAGTAGGAGCCCCACCTCTCTCACCATAGTGTATAGTTCCAGGGTATGCCTCTGATCCTAGGACACACACCTGTGACTTTCTCTCAGTAGGAAGTTCTGGGGGATTAATACCTGTCTGAAGCAGCCCTCAGCCAGTGATTTATGGGTAGAGAATAAATATCTCAGATTTCACGCCCCTCTGAAGTGCATTCTATATTGTAGGATTGAGCTCTCGTTGTCAAGAGCAGTAACTTGCTCAATAACAATGTTTATTTGCTTCCTTCCCTTCTCTGTTTCAATTTCCACTCTCCTACTGGGGCTTCCTGTGATCACTTCCCACATACATTAGGTACACTCAAATCCTTATCTGAGGAACCCAGTCTAATACAAACATTTACCCTGGATGGGAAAATTCCCTCCCCTGCAACCAAGCATATTCCTATTCTATTTTCATTTCCTAGATTCCAAAGCAAGGTTATCTTATGTCACCAAGCTTTTCAAAGACCTTAGTAAAGTGATTATTTTTCTGCTTATGTGTATCGCTTTCTACCTTGAATCCAGGCATTTAAGCAATCTTTTGCTATGACTATTGTTTCATAAATGGATCTGTCTCTTCCAAGTGACATGTAAAGAACTTGAGAAAAAGAGTTGGTTCTTAAACAGCTTCCTACTTCCTGAAAATGCCTACCATTGTATTTAGCCCATAAATATTCAGTAAATATGTGTACATAAGTTCATAGTAAATTTATCAAGTATAGGTTGAATACTGTCAGGTCTCAGCCTCAGAGGGACTCCTTTGAGATCTATGCAAGTATAGCCATAGGAGGGGATTTAAAGTACTTTCCCTGCAGAGTTGGCCTCAGAAGTGTTGGTACTATCATATCTAGCATCTGTATCCATATCTATTTCTGCTGTAGAATCTTTGGTCATGGTATTCAGCTCATAGCATGACAACTGCCCTTCACCATACTGACGCAGAACACAATGTACTTCAGACTAAACTGTAAAACCTAGGCAACTCTTCAAAGTCTTAGTGTAAAATTACTAGCTGATCCATCCCTACCCTACAACTCAACTAGGTCATCTCTGGATCATTTGGTTTAAACTAACTAATGCTCTCTATGAGGGTCCCATCCCATACTAGATAATGTCAATAACAGTGTGAAGGTAAAGACAAATAATAGTTCAGAAGAATAATAATGCTTGGGTGATGGTTTATTTTCTTTCACCCATAAACTCCAGAGCTTACATTGTACAGCAATAACTTTTGCATTGGCAGCCAGAGCTGTACTACAAAACATAGGAGATGCTCAATAAGCATGAGTTGAATTAATAAATGAATGGAGAAGAAGTAACTCCAGGAGAGTAGTAAAAGAAGAAAATCACTGACAACCAATATATTATTTAGGGACTGATTTTTATGATGGACAGTTAAAAATGTCCTCAACATAATAAAGGTCCTATGTGACAAGCCCACAGCTACCCCATGGTAAAAAGCTGCAACGTTTTCCTCTTAGATCAGAAAGAACTACAACCACTCTTGCCACTTTTATCCAACATAGTATTAGAAGTCCTAGCCAGAGCAAGTAAGTAATTCATTGAAGTAAAATGCATGCAAATCAGAAAGGAAGATGTAAAACTCACTATTTACAGTGACTGATATTATACATTAGTAAAAATATATCATGTTCATAGATTAGATTAGTATTCTTCAAATGTCTACACTAACTGAAACAATCTACAGATTTAATGTAATTCCTATCAAAACATCAACAGCATTTTCACGGCATTACAAAACAATAATACTAAAATGTATCTGGAACCACAGAAGACCCCCAAATAGCCAAAGCAATCTTGAGAAAGAAGAACAAAGCTGGAGTCATCACAATCCTAGATTTTGGTAAAACCTTGGATTGCAAGTAACTTGTTCTGCAAGTGGTCCACAAGACAAGCAAATATTTCTAATGCATTTTAACTTGATAAATGAGTGATGTCATGCTATACAAGGAGTACGTGATGTTGAATGTCACATGATCACATCTGAGCCAATAGTTCTTGAAATTTGTTTTGATATATGAATGCTTTGGATTATAAGCATGTTTGGGGGATGAATTATGCCAACAAACCAAGGTTTTACTGTATACTACAAAGCTGTAGTAATCAAAACAGTACATTATTGGCACAAAAATGGACACAGTAATTAATAGAACAGCATAGAGACCCCAGAAATAAACCCACACATAGATGGTCAATTAATCTATAGCAAAAGAGACAAGCGTATACAATGGAGAAAAGATAGTACCTTCAATAAATAGTGCTGGAGAAACTGGACAGCTACATACAAAAGAATGAAGCTGGACCATTTTCATTTACATTTTTTTGGTCTTTATTTTGAGAGACAGAGACAGAGAGTGAGCGGAGAGGGGCAGAGAGAGAGACAGAGACAGAGACAGACACAGACACAGAATCTGAAACAGGCTCTGGGCTGTGAGCTGTCAGCACAGAGCCCAACATGGGGCTCGAACCCATGGACTGTGAGATCATGATCTGAGCTGAAGTTGGATGCTTAAGTGACTAAGCCACCCAGGCACCCCATATTTTCTTATACCATATATACCTACACACCAAAAAACCTCAAAATGGATTAAATACCTAAACATGAGGCACAAAACCATAAAACTCCTCGAAGAAAACAGAGATAGTAATTTCCTTGACATCAGCTGTCACAACATTTTTTTCTAGATATTATCTCCTCAAGTAAGGGAAATCAAAGCAAAAATAAACAATTGGGACTATACTAAAATAAAAATCTTGTGCACAGTAAAGGAAACCTAATGAAAAGGCATCTTACTAAATAGGAGAAGATATTAACAAACAGCATATCTGATAAGGGGCTAAAATCCAATAAATAAAGAACTTATACAACTTAACACCAAAAAGGACAAATAATCTAATTTAGAAATGGGCAGATGACCTGAATAGACATTTTCCTACAGAAGATATACAGACGGCCAACAGATACAGAAAACAATGTCAACATCAGGAAAATGCAAATCCAAACCACAATGACATATCACCTCACACCTGTCAGAATGGCTAGAACATTAATAATAAATAAATAAATAACAAGTGTTGGCAAGGATGTGGAGGAAAAGGAACCCTTGTGCACTGCTGGTGGGAATGTAAACTGGTGCAGCCAGCCTGGAGAACAATATAGAGGTTCCTTGAAAAATTAAAAATAGAAATACCTTATGATCCAGTAATTTTACTACTGAGAATTTATCCAAAGAAAATGAAAACACTAATTTGAAAAAAAAATATGCATCCCTATGCTCTTTGCAACACTATTTACAACAGCCAAGATATGGCAAAAACCCAAATGTCCATTGATAGATGAATGGACAAAGATGTAACCTATAGATGTAATGGAATATCACCCAGCTCTAAAAAGAATGAGATCTTGCTATTTGTTTCAAAAATTTTTAATGTTTTTTTTTTGAGAGATACAGACAGACAGACAGACAGACAGAGGCAGAGAGAGGAGACACAGAATCTGAAGCAGGTTCCAGGCTCCAAGCTGTCAGCACAGAGCCCCAGGTGGGGCTCAAACCCACATACTGTGAAATCATGACCTAAGCTGAAGTCAGAGGCTTAACTGACTGAGCCACCAGGTGCCCTGGGATCTTACCATTCATGACAATATGAATGGACCTAGAGAGTATTATGCTACATAAAATATGTCAGATGGAAAAAGACAAATAACATTCCTATGCATGTAGAAACATCTCACACACTTCTTTTTTGTGAAGGATGAACATGCATACATTACCACCAAAACCCCTGAGCTACAGACAAATTGCAGTAACCAGAAAGCCGAAAGCAACTAAGGCTTTCCCCTGGCAAATGCTTCTTGTTCACAGAGCCATAGTGGAACTTTAACACTTAAATAGAGTAGTCAAGCACATCAGTTGCTAGATATCCCAGACCTCCATATCTGAAAGAGAATTCTACCCCTGCCCCTAACTGTTACCTCATCTGCCATTCTCAATTGTCTTACCTTTTGGAAATCTCCTTCATAAAATTTACCACCACCTGGAGGCATGTTATGTAGTTATTTTCGTTTTTTATTTATTTGATTACAATCTGCTTTTGCAAGCCAAAGCCAGAACCTTCTTGGGGTTGTCCCTGGTGTATGTGGAGCACTTGGAAACATACCTGGCACATAGCAAGTACTCCATACATTTCTGTTAAGGAAATAAGTAAAAGTGAATGGGAGAGAAGGAAATCGTGGTAAGGAAAATTGATTTTGGAGTTAGAAGGTCATGTGTCCCAACACAGTTTCATTGCTTCTTTTGTTGTTATTGTTTCCAGCTTTACTGAGCTGTAATTGACAAATAAAATTGTAAGCTATTTAAAATATACAATGTGATGATTTGGTATATGCATATATGTGAAAGGATTCTCCCTCATTGAACTAATTAACACATTCCATCACTTCACACACTTCACCTTTTGTATGTGAGAATATTTAAGTTCTACTCTGTTAGCAAATTTTAATTATACAATATGGTGTTATCAACTGTAGTCACTATGTTATACAATTAAATCCTCAAGACCTTATTCATTTTATAACTGAAATTTTGTATCTTTTTACCAACCTCTCCCTATTTCTTCTACCCCTCAGCCCCTGGCTTTCTATTTCTATAATTCCAGATAGATAGATAGATAGATAGATAGATAGATAGATAGATAGATTATAGATAGATAGAACTTAAATATATAAATATTTAACTTTATAAGTTTCTATATATATGTGTATATATATATATATATATATATATATATATGTATATATTTAGATTTCACTTACTAGTGATACTGTGTGGTATTTGTCTTCTTCTGTCTGGCTTATTTCACTTATTTCTGCCTTCCAGGTTGACTCATGTTGTCTCACATGATGGAATCCCTTCTTTTTTTAAGGCATAATAATATTCAATGGTATATATATCACGTTTGCTTTATCCCATTGATAGATTATTTCCATACCTTGGCTATTATTAAATGTTGTTCTAGAAATATGGGAATGGGGGTGCCTGGGTGGCTCAGAGGGTTAAGCCTCTGACTTCGGCTCAGGTCATGATCTCACAGTTCATGGGTCTGAGCCCCACGTCAGGCTCTGTGCTAACAGCTCAGAGCCTGGAGCCTGCTTCCGATTCTGTGTCTCCCTCTCTCTTTCTGCCCCTCCCCCTCTAATGCCCTGTCTCTCTCTGTCTCAAAAATAAATAAAACAGTTAAAACATTAAAAAAAAGAAATATGGGAATGCAGGTATCTCTTCAAGATAATGATTTTGTTTCCTTTGCATATATACTAAGAAGTAGGATTGCTGGACCATATGGTAGTTCTATTTTTAATTTCTTGAGGAACCTCCATACTATTTTCCATAGTGGCTATACTAGTTCATTGCTTTTTAAATGAACTTGGGCAGATTATATAAGTTCTCTGAGCCTCTTTTTCCTTATATATAAAGTGAAATCATCTTTACTTCTCCCACAGAGTTGTTTTAAGGAATAAATGTGAAATACAGGGAAAATTATTAATCCATCAATCATTATTCCTGGCACATTACATGCACATATGTGCACACACATGTATTTATTATACAACTATATACCTTGTTTCACATAAATATTTCTAAAAGTATTATGTCTTTGTGAAAGCATGGTAGTAGCTACTGAGTGCTGTTGAATTTCAAAGTGATTTATAGGACCTGTTCCATTTATCTAGGACCTTCCATAAATTAGGGTCCCGCCCAGGTCAGATTCTCTGTCTTCATTACCATGTCCTGCTTCCTTTTGCCTTTTCTATTTTAGATCATCAAGGAAATTTCTTGTCTTTTTAGTATCCCAATCAGTTGTGAAATTTGTGGTAATTTTTACCAAGAGTAACAATGACGTTTGTAAGTGATTTATATTTTAATGTAGAGTGAATTCCAGGCTATCCCCATAACAACTTCATGTTCAGTCACTGGCATTCTGAAATGATGCCTTGAGTGAGAAATATCAGAGTGAAGGCACACATGAGAAGGTGTATATACTCTTGCCCATGCAAGGATGCTTAGTAAGTAACCAATATCTATTATGTAAGAAAAAAACCAAACATGTTGACACATTTTTGGAGATTTTTTAGGAATTGGTGTTTGTAGGAATACTGTATGTGTGCATCGCCAACCTGGTGACAGATGGTGGTGCAGAAGCATGGGGCGAAACTAGGAAGAGAAAAGATTAAATTGGTAATTTGCATGTTGCTAGGAACACATTTTTAAGCCAAATTACAATTATATTATTTGTATACTGTGAAGTAAAAGAAAATTTCTTTACACAAAAAGCAAAGATCAAGGTAAATATTTGTCTAAACAGTCCTTTTCCTTTTTAATTGGCAAAGGTACCTACTCTAATAGGAAAGATATTTTGTTTGCATGCATATTAGATTATTGAGAGGCTTTCTTATTGGCTCTGGAATGGCCACTGAGACTATAAGATGAGGGCATAGGAACAAAGATTACTTAATAATAGGAACCAACAGACCCTCCTGGGTTTATTAAGAAACAGATGAACATGCTCTGCTTTTCCCCAATCACCTCTCCACTCACTTCGACCCCCCCTCACCTTGTACCACCAGAAGATACAGGGTGGTAGGGAGGATCATTTGTGTAGCTAGTCATTAGCTTGCTGTTTAGAGGTCCCTATTCTTACCCTCCTATGGCCACTCTTATCCCTACAAGGTGAGGGAAAAGGAATGTGTCTATCTGAAGCCTGTACCTTCTTCAAATCATACACTGAGTTCTTTCTCCTGGTGGCCCTAAGTCTGCTGCCAGAGCCCACAAAGACCTCTTCCCTGAGAAGCACAACTCCTGCACCCAAAGATTGGCCAAGAGTGGACATTTGCAGCAAGTGGCAAGAAGTCAGACAGAGCTTGACATGTTGGCTCCAGCGACTACACGCAAGTCTATATGGCCATGATCAATGGAAATCAAATTCAGGACTGGAAAGAGAAGGATGGCAAGCCTTGAGCTACGGATAGAGATTTCATCCCATGGTAACACACAAGAATACAAGGAGTTCAAGAATTTTAAATTTTAACTTGGTCCTGGAGGTCATTATGAATGTATTTCATATAAATATATTTATTTAACACTTCGTTGGCCTGATATATAACTTTTTATATTTAGACAGAGTGTCTAAACCTCCATCTATACTCAGGCCTCAGGCCCCACAGATATTAGGGAGAGGCAATAGAGAGGCATCTCTGACAGCCAACCAGTGTCAGCCAAGAGATAAATGGGAAACACTGGTTCGTTTCAATCGCTTTTCTCCTTCCTGAAGCATAAGGATGGGTACTGAAGAAAAGAAAGAAGGGTGAGGGAAAGGAAGGCAGACGGTATGTTCTGTGAGCAGCCCACACCCTCTCATCTCCCCAAGCCCTCCCACCCTACATCAAATGAGCAGGAAAAGAAAGAAAAATCCTTGAATGGGATAAGAGAAGTAATGCTTTAGGAGTAGAAAAGTTTGGAATAATTTTGGGATTTGTCTGAGATATTGACAAAATTTTTAAGAAGAGAGATTGGATGAAACATATTTAAAGACAGTGATTTAAAAGGAATAAAAGCATGTATGGTGTAAATCTCACCAAATTCCGGCTTTTCAAAAAACTCTTTAGAGGTGGACTATGTGTGTGTATGTGTGTGTGTATCTCCTATGTACAAGGTGCCTCACCCCAATTTTCCTCCGTCAGAGTATTTCCCACAGTGGGGTGTTTAGTAATCAAAACCATGATATAGTTCTGAACTCCCAAACTCAGATGATCCTTAGAGAAAAAAGAAAAATCTAGAAATGGGTAAAACTGGGGATGTGGGTACAAATGGAACTGGTGCGGACAGCTATTGACGTTTATTTTCTGGGATAGAGATTTAAGAGGAAATTATTGCAGCTCTGAAAAATAACCCCATAGCAAAGGCAACCGGCAATAATTCATTGGCCTCTGCTTACTAAAGAAGATTGAAGGAGAAAAACCAGACAGAAGAGCTATTAGGATCATCAGTAATAAGGATTTAATCAGGACTAATGCAATGGCTTAGGATGGGAAATGAGAAAAGAAGAATGACACATTTGATTTTCTGAAAATTACTTTTCAGAAATTTTTGCAAGAAATAAGAAGAGGAAAATAGGGAGGGAAAGTGGGAGGAAAGAAGGGGTAAAAAAAGGAAGGAAGGAAAAGAAAGCCGACTCTTTAGGATTAATCCACTTTGATAGAGAGGAGGCTCACTCTCATGCACTGCACAGATGTAGGATCTGAAGCAGAAACTGGGCCCCTTTCAATAGGTGCTCTGTACGTGCACTAAGCTTCCAGCTCCTCTAGGTAGGATTACCACACATCACACTGCTATTTGCTATTTCTATGTGACACCTTGTCCTAACATATATATCATAATATAGTAATTGGTTTTGAACGCCGCTCTTCCTGATGTGTGCATTAAGTGCAGACGACAGGGGAAGCAAATTAGTTTTCACACGAGTTCATCATAAGCTGTGAAATAAAAGCCTTTTAGGCTGAATGGGTAAGCATATGATTAGAAACATTAAAATATTCTCTTTAGTTGGGATAACTGCCAAGAAATATATTCACTGTCTGTGCTTAGTACTTATCTCCCCCCCCACACCCGCCCCCTTCACCTTTCCAATTGCTGACTCCAAGTAAGGCAACCAGTTCTAAGAGTCGTTTGTCAGTGTCTCCCGCGTCCTATAATAACCTCTTTCTCCCAGAAATGCAGAGGAAGCACCCTGTGGAAAAGCTCTCCCTTGGACGGTTGGCAGTGTCTAACTCCCTGCCTTCTCTTCTCACACAGGCCAGACTTGCTTCTTCTCTCCTGGAGGCCTAGGGTCCTTCCTTTTGTGCCACAAAAGCCATGATGCTTTGCACAGGGCAGACGCTCCACAGGCATGCTGGGGACATATGTGAATATTCCACCCACTCCGGTATCTCCCAAAGCAAACCAGCGGTAAGATGCATCAGACTCCTTGAGAGATATGGAAGGGAATGATAGATTTCCAAATCAATAATACAAGTGGAGAAGAATACAGAAATTTAAATCTCTAGAAATTAACATTTTAAGCTCCAGGTAGAAAATAAAGCATGAGTTTTGGGAAATTATTATTTTTTTAATCCAGTATGTTATAGGTTATTGGAAATGGCCAGTGCCCACTGGTTTAGTGTATTCTAAAGAGGCCAGGGAGAACAACCAAGAAAACATGGCCTGTGGGTTTCTATATCATTCAAATGTATTCTTGTCACATTCTGTCAAGCTCCCAATGCTGAAGGCACTGATATGAAAGGTCTGAATATTTCTGTGCTTGGAATCACAGTACCCGAGATATACCCTGGAAAAGAATTGGCATTTTATAGGGCGCCCTTATAAAATAAAAATAAAATGGCACACTTTAAAAATACCATGTCCAAGAAAATAGACTAAAAAGTTGACCCATGGCCTCAAACTCAAAAGCCCAGAAGAGATAAGCAGACAATGTAAACATGAGGAACTTAGGTCAGGTATAAGACAAAACCACAGTGTAGAAGTGAGGATAAATACCGAGTATCTTTGAATGTGGAATTGGGACAAATAAAGAGTAGAAAAAGTGGCATATTGAAAAGTGCCACCTTGTCTGACCAGCCTACCACTACACAGCTCGGCCTGATGTCACCTGAGGAAAAGCAGACCCAGATGTGTCAAGAGATGCTACTAATCTGTATCTATGCAAAATACCCTGATTTAAAAATATTATCAGCTAATGGAAGTATTTTTAACCGAGTATTAAGTCATTTGATAGTTATTATTAAAATGTCAGCTAATGGAGCTCCCAGCTTGAACCTAAGACAGACTCACCCTGAGCTTTAGCGTGTATAAAATATACAAGCAGGAGCGTGCTCTAGTGCTTCATTCACGTGAGTAAACCCAGGCCCCCACTGGGAAGGAATTCATGTATCAGAAGCGAAACGGTCAAAGCACAAGAGTTTGTTACAAATTGATGAGAAGCGGCAGAGAAGGGGACGAGGATCCTCTGCGTTGCCATCTACTCCTTCAACACGAAGCACAAAGAGCTTCAGCACAAACTACATGGGCACCTGCAGGGGCAGAAGCCAGGGGTGTTCTCATGGATTTCTTTCCAATTCTCACTTTCCAATCAATCAAATCTATCAGTTAATCGATTATAGCCAAAAGTTACTGAAAGCCAAGTATAATTGTACTCTGGCAGATATAAGGCAGGCTCTTGGGGAGCATAGAATCTACGTTCTAAGGGCACAAGACAAACAAGCCTGAAACTTTAAGGAACCATCCCTGTGCCCAGCAACAGGGAGAGGCAGAAAACGGAGCTGGAAAGAGGAGGAGAAAATGGAGGGTCCTGTAAGGTCAATGGTGAGAGGTGGTGCTCTCACACAGTGCTTCTCGAACTTTTGTTCGCACAAGAAACCCCTGGGCATCTTCTTAAATGCAATTCTGATTCCCGAAGTTTGGCGGAACCAAAACTTCTGTTTCTTACAGTTCACTTCCAGATGCGGCTTCTGGTTTTTACAGGACATGTGGAGAAGCAAGGGGGCTTAACTCTTTCTGGGAACTTGAGTGCCCCAAGGAAAAGACAAAACTTTGTGAGGGCCGGAGTTTCTCAAGAAATATGTGACTGTGATCTCAGGTGCACTTTATCACGGCAAGGCTGGTGTGGCAGGTGGGGATACTCACCGCGCTGACTTCAGGAGCAATATTACGTGCCTATAAAACAGATTTCAAGCCAGTTGATGTGTACTTGGAAATAAGAAAGCACCGGCGGTGCTGGAATCTTAAAATGCATCCTACTCACCAGTGAGGTTCCATATTCGATCTCAGAACATTGAAAAACTAAATATCAAGGTGACTAGTTCATGAACTTCATTTCTTCTTATCATTTTGTCTAAGTCCTATCTTGTTCCCCTGTCAGAGGACTGTGGTTTGCACTTCATACCTGTTCGGGCCAGAAATCTGAGGCAGCCTTTCCACCCAAGACAGCTTCTTCCCCAGTGGAACATATGTGCTCTAAGAAGCTCTTATCTAAGAAGCCCTCTGTATCTCCTCCATCCTGGCTGGCCACCTGTTGCGGAGTCTATTTAATTAAAACGAGTGTCAGTGGCTCCATTTGTCACTCTCCTTGTGTAAGTAATCATAGAGTCGCGAGGCGTTGCCAGGAGAGCCCTGACTGGCGAGTCTCAGCTGCGCTGCAGACATAGAGCATTTTCAACATCAGTTGTTCCAACCCTTCGTTGGGGATTAATTACTCTGCAGGAGCAGTCTGCCTGGTACAACAAAACAATTTTCATTCATCAGCCGTGAGTGGGAAATTAATGAAAGCCACAATCTCATTGGAATGCAACACTAAGTTCTCATTTGTGCTGTCAATACTGGAGGAAATGGGATACTTTCCCCCCTCCTCTATATATTTCTGCTTTCAGCAATAAAATCATATTAGACTTTCATAAATGCCAAGTGTTACACTTTTGGATACACACACACACATGCACACAGAATGAGAGGGAGAGAGGGAGAAAATGCCAAATATATTGGGAAAACTGCAGCAGCCTCTGAAGGCAATATATAAAAGCAAATTACAGAAGCTATCCTCCTATCAGTGTTCATTTTAAGGAACTAGTTCTTGGCTTTATTTCCTCCCAAGCTTCCTTCTTTGACCCCAAAGCAACCACACACTATTAAGGTAAAAGATTGGTAGGGAGTTAGAGCATAAGTTTCTACTCTCCAAATTTTTTATCAGCATGTACATTAGTGCATTTTAAAATCTCCACTTAAATTTTAATTATCCTGGAGACTCAAAATGCCCTGGATAAGGAAGACATCAAAGGACTAGATTTTGGAGGTTCTGGTCAGCACTCATAATGGTGGCTCTCTGAATCCAAATCATTGTACACATCCTCCCCCTAAAAGTAAGATCAACAAGGAGCAAAAACAAAACTACACATTCCATACCTCAGCATTGCTAGAAGAGAAAGAATAGCGTGAGCTTAAAATTAACTAAAAAAATATATATATATCCAAATTACAACCGAGCTCTCTCCACCATCATTAGCTTTGTCCACTGAAGGGACAGGCAAGTAATGACCTACCAACAGTTGTGAGCACACCTACCATCCAGACTTAGGTTTCCTAATACTGTTCTGCACCAAAATGTACCAAGGCGCTTTGAAGAAATGGTTGATTCCTGAGATGAACAGAGAATATAAAGTGAGCTTGGACTACCTTATGTCGAAAAGTAAGGAAGTGCTTAAAAATTTGATGTGGGAGTGTCAAAAAGATACCAGTGCTAGTTTAAGGGGCTCCTTCCTACTGGCCAAAAATGGAACATTTAGAGCATTAAAATGCAGAAGGACAGCACTGGATTATAACCCGTAGAATAAGACTCCACAAGTCTACATACTGATAATAAATAGATAGGTAAATAAATCTATAAACAAAGGAGAAACAGAGATTCTTTCTTACAGAAGAATGCTAATGACTATAGGGAGAAAAATCATCATTTTGCAAACATAATTCCAAAATTTTATTCATGGAAAAAATCATCGACGTGTGCTTAATCTTTGGTGTGGAAGTTTGATGAGTAACAAACAAGATAATTACACAGCCTCAAAGTATCTCCCAATAAATTACATAACAATGATGTGCTGGTAAACTGTTTTCAAGGAGAGGAAAAATCCCTAATTTCCAGTGTTAGCTGATTTCTGTGCTGGGAATACCCCCACCATAGCCAATTTCAAACTGCCCAGGTTTTCACAAGCAACTCGCTAATTTTCTCAATATGCAATGAGCCTCTCTCCACCATATCACCACAACTTCCACAGGAAAGCCCCGGGCTATTCTGAACTCTGGCAACCTGTACCCTCATTTCCTCTCTGTATCGAAATGTCAGCTGCCTTTCACTGCTCGTCACTGCACTCTTGTCATGAGATCTTCATATCCTCAATTTTGATCCTCCTCCCCCCTCCCACCCCATGCTTTTCCTCCTTTGCTCCAGGTAACATCATTCTATGTTTACAGGGTGTGGTAGGTGCTGGGGTGTGTCCCTACCCCTCCCTGTCATCAGGCTGGTCCACTGACCTCAGATACTATAAGTGGTGGCTGTTAGCTGTTCTCTACTGCTTCCTCTGACCAGAGGATAATTCCTTCCAGGAGACTGCAGGCGGGAAGGGCCACCAACCATTGACATTACACAGAACCTTACACTGCTCCACCAGTATTATTAATTCATCTTATTAAGACCTGATAAGCAAGGAATACTAAACACCTGAATAGAAGACACACTGCTCCAGAGTGTGGGAGATAAACCCCACAGAGTTTTTCTAGGAGTCTGGTGGTTTGAGGCATGTTGGAACCTCAAAAGGAAAAGACAAATTATTTTTGCCCCTTCTACATCTAAAAAGAAGCAAAGTGCTCTGTGGACCTCTTCAGGTGTTAGAAGACACACATCCATTTATCAAGTGGCACAGAAGGTTGCTAGTTTGGGGTAGGGCTCACAGAAAGAACAGCTGCAGGCTGAAATACAAGTAACCCGCAAGTGCGGTTGGTACAGCATAGAAGATTCCATGGTACTAAAGTATCTATAGTGAAGAAGGGGATTATGACAAAATCTCTAGCCAGTCTCCAGAGGAAAGGCAGCACCAACCCTGAGGGTTTGGGATCAGGACCAAGACCATGCCATACGTGTACCACATCATCCAGAACCTGCCACCTGATAGAGCTCGAGTATCATGCGAGGGTACAGAAGATACATCAGCTGTAGGAAAGGGACATCATTCTTCAGGACACCACTTATACCTTAAGCCAGTACTATGGTCCGGTTATATGGTGGTTATCATATGGTGCTGTATTGCCAATACCTACAGCTCATGGGTCCAGGAATCAACAGAAAGATGTAGGAATGATCCCATTCACCATCATTCCTAGGTCTCCACCTGGAAAATTACTACAACTTTAGGTATTATTAGTTTTAAGCCCCTGGTCCCAGAAGGGAATACTTGTACAAAGTAACACAGTGAGAGGCTCACTAAACTTAAAGCTACAACTGATATCTAGCTACCTTAGGTTCACCATGACAGTAATCTAGTTGGTATTAAAAGGAATTATCATACTGATAGAAGGAATTGACCCTGGTTGTCTCAAAGATATAGAGCTGCTGGTACATATTAGGGGCAGACAGAAATATATCTGGGAGTCAAGTGCCTCTCTTGATATTCACATGGTTTTAAATGTAAGTGGTCAAGGACAGCCACCACTGCCTGGTAAGGGCATACTGACCAGAGGCTCAGACTCCACAAGTTTGAAAAATATGGACCACTCACTCATGCAAACCACATAGACCAGCAGCATGGATAGCAAAAGAGGGAGAAAATAAATACCAGTTGTCACGTTAAGACCAACCACAGTGTGGGGGCTATAATTTATATCCCACTAACTTTTCCACTGACTATGGCAAGGCTGTGCCTGGATGAAATGAACTTGATGGAAGAAACCAGTAAATCTGAACAGGGCAAGAGGTGAACTGTAGTGGATGCACTTAGAACTCCCTTCACCAGGTTGGCCGACCTATCCCCCAAGAAGCATGAATATTGGCTGCTAAAAACTCATAGCATCCTCTTCTCTGGATAAATGTCTCAGCAGAATGGACGATGCCTTGACACACATACATAAACACGCATACATTGACAGCCAATGGCTGATGACAGACCGACACAGGCATATGAAATGCCAGCCCCTTGCTGCAAGGTGGAAACAAATCCAAAGTACAGTTTGTAGACTGCAGCTGGTCTCTAGCCAAGACCACTCCTTGGCTGAGCTGCCTTCCCCTGCCCTCACCTGTGTCCTTCATCCATTACTTCTGAGAGTACTCCCTCAACAAACCACTTTTCACAAGAATCCTATCTCAGGTTCTACTTCTAGAGATTCAATCTAAGTAGAAGACCTTGTTGGAGCAGGAAAGGGGGGGGTGGAACAATGGAAAGGAATTTCAAGTGGCAGATCAAAATGAAGGCCAAACTAATTGGGGACAAATGTTTTTTCATTGTCCTTTGAATCATACTGGGATGTTGTCAGCCTCTATTATGTAAAATAAGTTAATATCCACCTTGCGAATTTGCTGAGGATTAAAGAAACAGTGTTGTTAGAAAGGTACCTAAGATAATTTCTGTCACAGGTAGGCATTTAATAAAGGGTTGCTCTTATTACCAGTACTAATAATATTCTTGTAAGTCAGTGTTTTAAAACGCTTGTTTGTGGCTAGCAGAATCGGGAAAGCCAGAGCAGCATTGCTGAAAGGCTTGCTGGGAGAGAGTCTGCCCTGCTCTGAATGCAGAGAGCTTTCCTATCATTGTTTTCCTCAAATGTGAAATGAGTTCCACCTCACTGACTGTGGAGCCCCCGAGGTGACTAGCTGGGAAGGGGGAGGCCGGATGGAGGCAAAGAAGGAAGAAACCGTGGGAATGATCACTGCGACTCTGTAGTCACTGTGTTCAGTATTTTATTTTGTTTTTGATTCCATGTAGGCAAGCAGAAGGGAAAAATAAAGCAATGTGCACTATTTGGGGAAGTTATTTTCTGTTTTAGACTGCTCAGTTTAAGTCAAATGTGGAATGCACCTGCTTAAAATTACACAATTAGTGCCCTACTATGCATATGACAGATAGACTTAGACTGAGACTGCAGTTAGTTAATAATAAATTGCTTACCACCTCTAATGTCATTTGATGGCTGTGAAGTTTTAGCGTTAGAATAAGAGAATCAGGTAAAAAGCTCTAGGCCTTAGAAAAGATGAATAGCAGCCAGAAATCAAAAGGAATAAATACTGAAAAAAAAATTAAGAGGAAACGCACCTGGAAAGACAGAAAAAAACAAGGATAACTAAAATAAATGGTATGAAATGTGATCACTATTAAAGTGCGTTAGTAATTCAAGTAGCATGATCTAATGTGACTTCAGTTGCAAAAAATAAAACTTAAAGCTTACCAAAGTTGTTTAGTAATGGTGTAGATACACTGAGATCTTGTTGAGGATTTTTGCATCCATGTTCATCAGGGAAATTGGTCTATAGTTCTCCTTTTTAGTGGGGACTTTGTCTGGTTTTGAAATCAAGCTAATGCTGGCTTCATAGAAAGAGTTTTCCTTCCTTTTTTTTTTTTTGAAACAGCTTCAAGGGAAGAGGTATTAACTCTTCCTTAAATGTTTGGTAGAATTCCCCTGGAAAGCCATCTGGCCCTGGCCTCGTTTTGGGGAAGATTTTTGATTACTAATTCAATTTCTTTACTGGCTATTGGTCTGTTCAAATTTTCCATTTCTTCCTGTTTCAGTTTTGGTAGTTTCTATGTTTTTATGAATTTGTCCATTTCTTCCAGGTTGCCAATTTTATTGGCATGTAATTGTTCATAATATTCTCTTATTATTGTTTTTATTTCTGCTGTGTTGGTTGTGATCTCCCCCTCTTTCATTCTTGATTTTATTTATTTGGGTGCTTTCCTTTTTCTTTTTAATCAAATGAGCTAGTGGTTTATCAACTTTATTAATTCTTTCAAAGAACCAGCTTCTGGTTTCACTGATCTGTTCTACTCTTTTTTTGGTTTTGATCACATTGATTTCTGCTCTAATCTTTATTATTTCCCGTCTTCTTCTGGTTTGGGGTTTTATTTGCTGTTCTTTTTCCAGCATTTTAAAGTATAAAGTTAGGTTGTGTATCTGAGAACTTTCTTCCTTCTTTAAGAAGGCCTGGATTGCTCTATACTCCCCTCTTATGTCTGCCTTTGCTGCATCCCAGTATTTTGGGGCTGTGGTGCTATCATTTTCATTGGCTTCCATGTACTTTTAAATTTCGTCTTTAACTTCTTGGTTAGCCCATTCATTCTTCAGTAGGATGTTCTTTAGTCTCCAAGTATTTGTTATCTTTCCAAATGTTTTCTTATGGTTGATTTCAAGTTTCATAGCGTTGTGATCTGAAAATATGCACGGTATGATCTCAGTCTTTTGTTGTTGAGGGCTAATTTGTGCCCCAGTATGTGATCTATTCTGGAGAACATTCTACATACACTGGAGAAGAATATATATTCATTCCACTGCATTAGTATGAAATGTTCTGAATATATCTATTAAGTCCATCTGGTCCAGTGTGTCATTCAAAGCCATTGTTTACTTGTTGATTTCCTGTTTAGATGATCTGTCCATTGCTGTAAGTGGGGTGTTGAAGTCCCCTACTATGATAGTATTATTTTCAGTGAGTTTCTTTATGTTTGTGATTATTTGATTTATCTATTTGGGTGTTTTCACATTTGGAGCATAAATGTTTACAATTGTTAGGTCTTCATGGTTGATAGACCCCTTAGTTATGATATCATACCCTTCTTCATTTCTTGTTACAGTCTTTATTTTAAAATCTAGATTGTCTGATATAAGTATGGCTACTCCGGCTTTCTTTTGGCAACCATTAGCATGGTAGATGGTTCTCTACAACCTTACTTTTAATCTGAAGGTGTCTTTAGGTCTAAAGTGACTCTCTTGTAAACAGCATAAGATAGATCTTGTTTTCTTATCCATTTCGTTACCCTATGTCTTTTGATTGGAGAATTTAGTTCATTGATGTTTAGAGTGAATACTGAAAGATATGAGTTTATTGCCATTGTTTCTTGTAGATTTGGAGTTTCTGGCAGTGTTGTCTGATCATTTCTAGTCTTTGTTGCTTTTGGTCTTTTTTTTTTCTTTCATCTTTTCTCCCCTCAGAGAGTCCCCCTTAAAATTTCTTGCAGGGCTGGTTTAGTGGTCACAAACTCCTTTAATTTTTGTTTGTCTGGGAAACTTTTAATCTCTCCTTCTATTTTGAATGACAGCCTTGCTGGATAAATAATTCTTGGCTGCATATTTTTCTGTTCAGCGTACTGAATAGGCCTTCTGCAAACCTGATCTGTCATCCCTAGTAGGTTAAGGACTTTTTTCTCCTTGCTGCTTTCATGACTCTTTCTTTGCCTGAGTATTTTGTGATTTGACTATGATATGCCTTGTTGATGGTCAGTTTTTGTTGAATCTTGTAGGAGTCCTCTGTGCTTTCTGGATATTGAGGTTTGTGTCTTTCCCCAGATTAGGAAAGTTTTCTGCTATGATTTGCTCATATAAGCTTTTTTCTCTCTCTTTATCTTCTTGGACCCCTCTGATTCTGATGTTGTTCCTTTTTCATGAGTCACTGATTTCTCTAATTCTTAAATTATTCTCTTTTGCCTTAGTCTCCCTCTTTTATTCTGCTTCATTATTCTCCATAAGTTTGTCCTCTATATCGCTGATTTGCTGCTCTGCCTCATCCATCCTTTCCACCGTGGCATTCATTCAAGATTGCAGCTCAGTTACAGCATTTTTTATTTCATCCTGACTAGCTTTTACTTTTTTGATCTCCATAGAGAGAGATTCTAATCTATTTTCAACCCCAGCTAGTATTCTTATTATGGTGATTCTAAATTCTGGTTCAGACATCTTGCTTGTATCTGCGTTGAATAAGTCCCTGGCTGTCGTTTCTGTCTTCTTCTTTTTCTTTTTGGGTGCATTCTTTCATTTTGTCATTTTGAGGGAAGAAAAGGAATTAATAAGATAAAAAATTAAAATTTAAAAAATTAAAAAATTAAAAACAACACACACACACACAAAAATCAAATAAATGATGCTTGACCCTAGGTGTGTTTTGGTCTGGTTATTGAAAGAAGCTTGATAGATTCAAGAAAAAAAAGGGGTAGAGGAAACATTTGCAAATATGAGAAAATTAATATAATGAAATAGAATAAATTGAAATCATGGAAGTAAAATCGAATTGGAAAAACTTACAAACAGTAAAAAATTTAGTATAAAAAATAAAGAAAAATATTTTTGAATTAAATTTGAAAATAAAACAAAATTTTCTCTTTCTGTATTCAAGAAAAATAAAAGAAATGAAAAAAGAAAAAAACTGAATAGATGGATCAGCGAACACACTGAAATATAATTGAAATTACATCATTTCCTCCAGAAGTCAAACTATGAAGTACTTTATAGTCTGTAAACTAAGCAGGTGAAGAGATTTATGGTGTTCCTGAAGAAAGAGTTTGGCCCAGTTGGGTGGGGCTTAGTGTAACGGTTCCATTTTCCTCTAGATGGAAGTGCTTAGCTTACTGGGTGAATTGTTGTGGCACCTGTAGGTGTGTATGCACATGTGCAGGAGGGGTGAAAATGTCATCACCCAGCTATCCAGTCTCTAGTATTGGAACTTTGCTTTCCCCGATCAGCAATTGCACACTCATCCTTTGTCTCTGGCTTCCGTTCACTCCTCGCTTTTATAGTCTGTGACCACACTGTCAAGTTGCCAAGCGACACCTCCCTCCTGAGTTTTATCTCAGGTGCAGTTGTGTTTCTCGACCCCTCACTTCTGAGGGACTGCAGCTTTGACCCACTCAGATCCTCTGGGCTAGGGCCTCAATGAGCAACGGCTGGGTTCCAGCCACACCCAAGAATATTCTCAGGACTGTGCTGCTGCTGATGCCCAGAGACTACAGCTGGGTGTCAGTCCACCTCAGAAAAAGTTTACACAATTGTGTAGCAGCAGTGTTTCAGCGATTACGGAAAATCACAACACACATCTTGCACCAGGCTTCACCCGTAACAACCTTATCCCAGCACCAGCGAATGTGGTTGTTCTCTGGGATCTGCTGGGACTGGGTGACTGCACAGCCTCTACCAAATGTCTTTCCAGCAGTGGAACCACTTCTCCTCAAACGGCCCGAGAACTTCTTGGGCCCCCCTCTGCTCCTAGAGATTTGCCCTTCCCACAGGAGCACCACCAGGTATTGAGCTGCAGAGTTTCAGACTCTGTGCTCCCCTGTTTATAGAGTCTTAATTGAATTTAAACCCTCTCTTTTCTTCTTTCTCCCTTTTTTGTTCAGTCCCTGTGGCTGTTTCTACTTTTCCACTTTCTCTCCCGCTGTTTTTGGAAGGTGTGCTTTTCTCATACTTTCCCCACTGTCTCCATCCTCTCTCTGCAAGCAAAAACAGCTCCCTGCCATCCATGGCAGCTTCTCTCTCCCCCAGTTCACCCCTCCGCACCATGTACCTGCTGAGTTCTGTGGTTCAGGCCGTGCATATTGTTGTGTTAATCCTCAAATCAGTTTTCTAGGTGTTCAGAATGGTTTAGTGTTGATCTGGCTATATTTCATGGACACAAGATTGGAAAAAAATATTCCATGCTGTTTTATCATCTTGGCTCCTCCTTCCTAAACTTTTTCTTAATTGATATAATAAATGTCTGAGTATTTTGAGCCATTTCTAGTAGTCTTCTCTGTGGCTTATAGCAGAGTACCTACCATATATTTACAAATACTTCCATGACTAATGTTGAAAGGCATAACAAGTCTATCCAGGCTCTTACAACAGAACAGAGAGTCCACCTCTGTCCAGAAGAGGCAAGCTAGGCTTTCAGGATGACAGGTGTTCCTCAGGGATCCTCAGACACAAGGCATTTAAGTAGCTGGCTAAGCTCCCAGGTACAGAGCGAAGTACAGCATGGCCAGGCTGGCAAACACATGGTCAAGTAGTCTTAGGAAGTTAAAACTACAGAATCCAAGACAAAGATCCAGTTAGGGGCTGATGTCAATGAGAAACTCAAACATATAAACTGGCCTCAGGAAAACAGGTTTGTGTGGCAGAGGCTAAGCCAATTATAGATACAGAAGCTAAGATTTCCCAAAAGGAAGTGAATTCAGCCAACAAAACTTGCAGTGCCATAATGCCTTTAAGGAGTGGCCCAGAGCTTCCCATGCTGCCCTAGTTTTAAAAGTTGTTATGTGAAGGGAACAGAATCTCTATAGGGTTTACAGAATTCCAATGTCCTGCCTCTGTCTCCCAGTAAGCTCTGAGTACTTACCATATTCTATAGTAACTATGAGTTTGTATTGCTCATAAGAAAGAACTGAGTTTCTCTGAAGACGGAAATCATTTCTTATTCATCTTTGTGCCCTTATTGCCTAGCAGAATACTTAGCCCAAAGACTGATTCTATAGGGGCCAAAGGCAGGCTGCCCCAAGATGGCCCACTTTGGCATAAACATTATTTTGAATTAAAAGTAATCAAAACTCAGTAGATGTGGAAAAATTCTCTTCATGGTCCTCAACTGTCTAAATTTACATTGGAGAGGAGACCTGTATCAGGAAGAGTTATTAACAGAGATTCCCTTTTACATAATATACTTATCTGTGTAATAGAGTGATCTTTGTTTTTTAGAACATCTCCTTTTACCTTCCTGCTAATGATCTTTCTCCCTTTTGTATTTTCAAACTCTACCTCTCTCCTTAGCTCATATAAACTTCATTTTGCTTTGTTCTTCTTGGAATTTCCACGTCTATGTGGATTCCTTTACATACACTATTAAATTTTATTTTCTCATGTTAATCTGTATTATGTCAATTTGATTCTAAGTCCAGCTAGAAGGTCTTTGTAGATCAGAGAAAGGTCTTCCTCCCTAACAATTCAGTTTGCTGAGAAGGTGGATAATAAAAATAATAATAATATTTATTGAGCATTTATAACATGCCAGGCATTGTGCAAAATGGTTTATATGCAATAGTCCATAGGAAATAATCATGATCATTATACTAGGGCTTAAAAAAGGTAAGTAAATTTCAGACTCTGCATCTGAAACCAGGTCACCTCCCTCCAGAGAATAGTGTTTTTGCCCCTTCATGGAGGGAAAGAGACATTTAAGACACTACTGAAGAATTATAGTTTGTCTCTTCTTTCACTCACAAAGAAAAGTGGGAATTCTTAGAAATTTGGTTTTTTTCCTGGCCCTGTGAATAATTGATAGAGCTATGTTTTCAAGAGCCTGAACATACACAAGATGAAATTGGGTAGTTCCAAGAATTGGAAAAAGTAGAAGTTGAGCATTCTGAGAGGGAACTTATGTGAAAGGCCTCGTGAGCAGCATCAGTGCAACTTCATGGGGCTTGAGGAGCAGAGATGCAGATAGATGCACTAGAATCCATGGACCAGGACCATCACTCGGTTTCCTGACCCCCTCAAGCCTGCATATCCTGCAGATCATATGGCTAGGGAGAGAAGCCCCAGTGATGACTAGTATAGGACTTCCTGCCTATCCTAAGAAATAGGAGCCAATAGTCTCTCTGAATCTAATATGAAAAAATCAGGTCAAACGGTCTTTCCAGCAGTGGTTGGTTGTACCTCACATTTACCTGCAACAGAAAGAAAGGATGAAAAAGAGAGGAACTGACTATTGTGCAGGCGGCATGGGGAGCTATCTAATTTCCAGCACAGGATTTGGGTCTGTTTCAGTCCTCATAAGCTCTCACCACCAACTCACTTCTTTGGGGATATAATCCCATCTCTAGAAATCTTAGAAATATGAAAAACACTTTTTAAGAAAATCGACTTGTAACCGAGGCAAAAAGAACTGGCTATGAAAGATGCTGAAGTAGGCAGAACTAAAAAGAAGAATAAGAGAAAAAATATATATATGAAAAGAAAAATCCCAAAATTAGAAGAGGAGGTCTGACATCTATAATTAGTTAAGAGAATCTATGATACTGTGTCTCAAAGGTCCATGATTTAGTTTTTTGTATGGTTAAAAAAAGAGGTGGTAACCCCAGTTAAGTTTGGTTTGTTGGTATTACCCTGGTAAGAAATTTCCTAATACTTACTTTTAACTGACAAATGTGCATAACTGTATGTTGTCCTAAAACTACAGTTAAAAGCACAAGGCACTCAGAGAGGCAAATTTTTGGCCTTCAGGCTGCTGTGTTTACATTGTGAATGAAATTTGATGACTCTAGAAACCCACTACTACTATATATTGATCTGACTGACTCAATACACAAAATTTGTGCCATGAATACAAGCTATCTGCTTCCCAGAATCACTGTTATTTTCCTGAGATTGTAGGAATTAGGATCCTTAAGCCCTAGGAGACAAATGGCTCCCTTCCTGAACAAAGTTTCTGGCATTATATGAGTAATGTGTAAAGATGATTGTTAAAGAGTATAATAAAAGGAAATTCATGAAACCCTCTGAGGCTGTTACAGTTTATGGTACCACCACTTACACATCATTTCTTTCTGTCCTCTTTGCGCATCATTCATTTTTTTCCTCTTTCTGTATTAAAAAGTCCACTAGTTTAAATTTATTGGTTTCTAATAGTTAATAAAATACATTTGCCTCTTCCTTAGTGATACTTCATTTCCTTTAGAGTCAATTCTTTTTACTCAATGTTATTCTATGCTGATAGTTTCCATAATCAAAATTGTGTTCCATAAAGTCTACAAAGTGCTAAGGTATAGCTAATTACAAGACCAGAGTCCAAAAGGATTAACATCTTGGATTAACACAATAATATTAAATTTTGTTGACTACATAACCCTGTATATAAGTACAGAAACAAGCTAACAAGAGTTATTACATTAAATAAACACAGATGCTTTGTGATATTGAAAGTTTTAACCTCATGAATCTTTCCAGTGAGAAAAGATGTTTGAATGAATCAACAAGTGAACAACACAACAGTGTGATGTGGTCACCAAAAATATTATTTTAGTCTTAAATTACATTCATGGAAGTGGGCAACAGATGGCCTTTGCTCTATCCTGGTATTATCAGTTTCAGTAGGTTCAATAGCCACAGGATAGTGAGACTTGAATCCTTATCTTGCCAAAAATTCTGAATCTCTTCTCCCTAGAAATCCCCCCTAGAAATCCTCACCAAAGCCTAGGTAAGACCTTGGCAGAGATACTGTAGAGAAAATTCAGGCATCCACTGAGTGATTGGACACTAGTTCCTTAGTGGATAAGAGCCCTACCTTTGGAGTCAAACTTGCTGATAGTTATATCACTGATCATCATGTGACTTTGAGCAAGGTACTCAAAATCTATGATCTTGTGCCAGTTTGCTCCTACTGCTTAACCAACAACTCCAAACAGAGTGAAATGCAAAATTAAACATTTATTGCTCACTCTTGAGTCTGTAGTTTAGCTGACAGTCAGCACATTGGGACTAAGCTATGAAGGATTAGGCTTCAAAATGTTGGTTGGGTCCAGATCTGTTCTTCATGTCTCTTGCTCTCCTAGGACCAGCCAGCTTTTTGCAGCATGCCCTTCTCTTGGTGATAAAAAGAGTGCAAGAGGGAAAACTCAACCATGCAAGCACATTTCAAGCTTTAGCATGTGTCACATCTATTACCATCCCATTGTCCAAAAGGAGTCATCTGGCCAATACTAAAGCCAAGGGCTGTAGAAGTCCACTCTTATCCACATGTGGTCATGACAGAAGTGTGTCCATGTGTGACACACATTGGAAAAAAGTTTAACCTACCATAAAGTCTTAGTTTTCTCATACACAAATAAGTTTACTACTAATGGCTGGCCAAAAATATCCATGTCTTAATCCCCACAACCAATGAATATGTTACCTTATGTGGCAAAAGAGGCTTTGCAGATGTTATTGCACTAAGGATCTTGAGATAGGAAGAGTGTCTTGGATTATCCAGGTGGGCCCAATATAATCACAAAGGTCTTTATAAAAGAAAGAAGACAAGGAGTTAGAAGAAAAGATGTAACAATGGAAGAATACATCAGAGTGATGCAGAACCAGGACCTGGGCAGCCTCCAGGAGCTGCAAAAGGCAAGGGACAGATTCTCCCCTAAAGTTTACAGAAAGAGTAAAGCCCTATGGAAAGCTTTATTTTAGTCCCATAAGACTCATTCCAGACTTCTGACATCTGGAATTATAAAGTAATAAATCTGTGTTATTATAAACCACCCAGTTTATGGCAATCTGTTTCTATAGGAAAGTAATATACTAGGTGAGTAATTACTACCATTGTTCAATCTCCCCAAATATGGATACTGCAGACTTTTTTTCTTTAATATAACCACATAATTAATCTGGATGCCAAAGGCCTTGCTCTTTATTTCTGGGAAAACATCATGAATCTTGTGTCATTGAAAAGGACAGTGTTTACTTGGAATGGTTTGGAAGTTGCTCAGCAGAATCTTGGAAGATAAGAGGGTATCACCTCTGCCAGATGTTTCCCAAGCAGTGTGGTGACAGCTGTCAAAAGAAGGTGCTCATGAGTCAGTCCTGAGAGGACACTGAACCTGGCTCTACATCAAAGGCAACATGCAGGTGAGCACAAGCTGCTCTACCAGCCTGAGCTGGTTCTGGGGCACTGATGAGCATGGCAATCCCACAGCTTGTCCATGCCGACCCTGCTCTAATCCATAAAGCTCACTCTCCAATCTCTAGACCTGCCAATTTCCCCTGAGGTCACACGCAGCTCTTCTGAAAATGACCCTCATTCAGTCTCTACCAGATTGGCACTCTTTCTTCCTGTTTGATTTCCACTAATGTGTTAGAACATAATTCCTCCAGGCCTTCTCTTCTAACAAAAAATATCCCTTGCAAATAAAAAACCTGGCTTTCACTACTCTACCCGCTCTGTGGACTAGTCAAGCTTTCAGACTTTTCATACAACAGAGATCGTTAACCGTTAGTTAATAAAAGGTGCCAAAAAGGGGAACAATGTAATTCTTCCATGGCCTAATTGTTGGAGGAGTTAATCAAGAGGATATGAATGTCAATTGACAGGCAATCCTCACCTCCTCTCCTGTCCTGTCCCACAGCTGAAGCTGTTTCAAGGATGCAGCCTTGAGAGAGTAACATGTTGTTGAGGTCATCTGAATGGTATTTGTGACTGAAGCCAGTTAAGACCTCTATATAAACTTAAAATTCTAGTAGGTATCAGATCTACTCATTTTTAGGCGACTCAAGACAAGTTTCATAGGTAAGTTATTCTGCTTATTAAACCTGCCCCCTACCAATATGGAGTGGCCCATCTCTTACTCTGGTCAATTCCTGCCCTCCATGTACAGGAACTTGTTTCAGATTTCACCCAAGAAGCTCCAGAGGTTGTGAACTAACACTAATTTTGTTGTTGTTTAGGAATCATAGAAATATTAAATACTTCTACAATTTGTTCTATTAACTATGAAGGAGAGTTACATGAACAAAATGTGCACCTATTTCTTTCTTCCTAATAAAATTTTCTAAGACATAAATAATTTGTCAGAAATTAGATAAGATAATAAATTATTACAAAAATAAAATTGAGCAAAGATATCCTAAATATTACTTGAATAGACTTGTGTACATGAACCAAAGTTCCTTAGTAAAAATTTGTGTATGAGGGCTCTTGGATGGCTCAGTCGGTTGAGAGTCCAACTTTGGCTCAGGTTATATTGTGGTCCATGGGTTTGAGCCCCTCATCTGGCTCTGTGCTTATAGCTCAGAGCCTGGAGCCTGCTTCAGATTCTGTATCTCCCTATCTCTCTACCCCTCCTCTGCTCACACTCCATTTCTCTCTCTCAAAAATAAATAAATATTTAAAAAATTTTCTGTATGACATTTTGGCATGTCTATAATTTCTAAAATTCCTTCCAGGCAATAGTGATTGAGGAAGTGATATATTTATATAATGTGTCAACTTACAGACTATTAAATGCTTATATTGCTTTTATATGAAATTCAAGGTACTGGATTTCAAAGAAAATATCAAAAACTTTGTAAGCATGAGTAGGGCCACCAAGAGATGTGTGTCTAGTCTTGCTATTATATTGCCTTTATAATGTTTGAAAACATCAGGTGCTAATTTTCTAATTATGTGGTAACCATTTTCTATCAGTAAGAGTTCATTAAGCAGTTTCAAGTCATCTTGTAGAATCCATGGATTTGCTCAGCTTGTTGTTCTAAAGTCAGAATTTAGGTAAATTAATGGATTAAGCTTCAACCTTCCACAAGCTAAAATGTGACAATGATCCCATTTCCTGATGATACAAGTGCTCTGACAAATAGGGGAGACTGAGAAATATTCCAACTAGATACTCATTGAATTCTCTCATTAGAAAGAAATTTGTAGTAAGATTCATGGAATTTGGGTAAGTACTCAGGGTGAGTCACTGTTACTAACTATTGATCCTTGTAGGATCAAGATAAGAGTCATTAATTATACAGATTACTTTTCGGTTCTTGGGCCTTGAGATGGAACTAAGTTAGAAAGGAAGCAAGAGAAGTTGAAGGAAGGAATGCAATAAAATAATAGTCTAATAAGAGAAAGACTAAATGGAGAAAAATATAGGCATGGGAGAAATGGAGAATGGGTAGCAGGAGCTATGTTAAAGGCTAATAAAAGAAAAGAGAGGGAAAATTCTCTGGAAAAGGAAAATAAAGTCTAGTTTTGTGTCTTTTCATAGATATGTAGCAAATGTTAATTAAAAGAATGATAGACTGAATCTAGACGATAACCCACAACAGAAAGAACTGAATGGAGGAAGTTACTAACACTTCACCATTCAAAATGTATTCCTATTCAATGGGAGAAATCTTCAAACCCAAAAGAGATGGAAAAGAAGAAAATAATCACTTGGCAAGAGAATGTCACTTAATTCATTAACTCAAAGAAAGCTCAGCATCAGTGTCAGATGGTGTGGCCAAGACTAGCAAAACACGGGTATGTGGAAGATGGTCACCGTAACAGTACTCCAGCTGGCTTGAATGGTTAACCTGCTTTAAGCTTATGCACTCCTTACCTGCTAACCTAAGTCCATTGGTTTGTAGGAGAACTAACAACCTTCCCTTGAGATTTTGCAGATCACTCACCTTGAGGAATAAAGGACCAGGCTTTCTTGGAAGATAAGGCCTGACCCCATTAAACACAGCTGCCATTGACGCCAGCAAGCCTGTTGAGGGTGGTGTTGACATAAAATTAACTGCCAGAGCATCAGCTTCCCCTGCATGTAGTCCCACCATTTCTCACGCCTTCCCCTTTAACTGCTCCCCTCCCACCTTCACCTGGACTGGGAAGACAGTCTTTAAGACATTAGTCCACCATCTGTCCTTTCCTACCATCTTTTGTCTCTTGAGTATTGATTTTTGAGATGTGAGCAGCTGAACCACAGTTTGGAACTGGTTCTCTGTCCAGTAACAACAGGAACTTCAGGTGTATCTGTTTGCAATTATTCAATTTTACATTAAAAAATTATTCATTCAACTCATTTTGGGGTTGTAAGGTAGTTTCTTGCATCGTTTGGAACTGCATAAAAAAATCTTACAGCTTTTGTTATTCCTGATAGCTAAAAAAAGGCAATATTTCCATTAATAGATGCTTATTTTGAATATCACATAACAATTTTGCTGAATGAGATTTTAAATCCTATCACAATGTTTCATACATAGAGAATATGTTCAAATTATTATTAATTAATAATGATACTACTTCATGAAGCTGCTATGAGAAATAAATGTCAATGCACATAAATAATAAGAACAGTGCATCTAGTAAGTACTTAATCAATATTTAGTATTACTGCTGTTGTTTTCCAGAGTGGTCCACATAAACTACTTGGACCAAGGAGTCATCAAGAGTATCACCTTGTTTTCATTGGAATATTATTCCATTGTGAAAGCTAAATCAAGTTTACTAGAGATTAATAACAAGTGCAGTCAGAAATTTCAGTTAATCATTCATCCTAAAGTTAGTGAACAATGCTGAACAGGGGTCTTCCTGGAGTTAACCAAGTTACCCCCTCCCAGCGTCAACCCTTGCAATCTCAAAACAATTTAATCAGTTGATGTTATAGAGATGATAAGGTTTGATAAATTTTAAAAATATAATTTAAGGGGCGGCCAGGTGGCTCAGTCAGTTAAGCATCGGATTTCGACTTCAGCTCAGGTCATGATCTCACAGTCCATGGGTTTGAGCCACAGGTCAGGCTCCATGTTGACAACTTAGAGCCTGGAACCTGCTTAGGATTTTGTGTCTCCTCTCCTTAAGATTCTGTGTCTCCTCTCTCTCTGCCCCTTCCTAACTCGTGCTCTGTCTCTGTCTCTCAAAAATAAAGAAACATTAAAAATTCTTTTTGAAATATAATTGAAATATAATTTAAAGCTGAAGAGAAGCTATTTAACTCTGCAGAAAAACTTTCTCTAGGGGAAGATTTAAATGTGCAATAAACAATAGATTTTAAAATCTAACCTAATAGTGACATTTCAAAAGACTAAATCACGTCATGACATGTTATGATGTGATTTACTCTTATCCATTTTCATACCTGTAATTACAACATTTCAAAAGGTAGGGTTGAGGAGCACCTGGGTGGCTCAGTCAGTTAGGCATCAAACTCTGAGTTTCGGCTCAGGTCATGATCTCATAGTTAATGAGTTCAAGCCCCACTTTGGGCTCTGCCCTGACAGCACAGCGCCTGCTTGGGATTTCTCTCTTTTGCTCTCTCTGTTTATTTATTTAAATAAATAAACATTTAAAAAAACCCACAAGGTAAGTTTGAGTGTTTTTGTATATAGCACTATGCTTTTACAAACTAACAAAGCCAGGGGGCGCCTGGGTGGCTCAGTCGGTTGAGCCTCTGACTTCGGCTCAGGTCAGATCTCACGTACGTGGGTTTGAGCCCCGAGTCAGGCTCTGTGCTGACAGCCAGCTCAGAGCCTGGAGCCTGCTTCCAGTTCTGTGTCTCCTTCTCTCTCTGCCCCTTCCCCTCTCATGCTCTGTCTCTCTCAGTATCAAAAATAAATAAAACATTAAAAAAAAAAAAACTAACAAAGCCAAAACAGTGAAAGGCAGAGTTCTCAGGTTACTAGCTTTGGGCCAGACACCTGATTTCCCTGAAACTTAGTTACTACAAGCAGGCATTATTCCTGCTTATTTCACAATATCTTTGGAACAATCAAGTAAATGTACCTGAAAACATTTTCAAAATATAAATTCTTCTGCAAATGTAAAATTATTTTTATTTTACTTATCTTGAAATGTTAAAATGCTTATAAACATAAGCACATTAATCACAGATGTACATGTAAATACAAAGATGAAAGTTATATGTTTGAGTTTTTAGAAAGGATCCAGCAAATTATAATACAGAGTATAACTATTGTCCTTCTTTGCATCTATTTTTCTCTAATACAGTAGCTTTAAATTTGTAAAAAGAAGGAATTCAAAGTATAGAAGTTACAGAAAAAAGATTGTAACTGAGTATACAACAGAATATACAAGTTTGAAAATAAGGTTCAAGAAAAGATTACTGATATTTAATTACTGTCTAAAATTTAATCCCATAGGAACAAATTAGAAAAAAACGAATGGCCTTAATTATCTGCATCACTGACCCACCCCAAGAAGCTTTGGCAATATGTTGCTGCTAAGATCAAGGTGTATCTCAAATCTAATCATGCACTGAGTGACGAGAACTATGAGCTACGTAGTGGTTTTGTAATTTGTCTTGCATGAGATAACAGTGACTAATTTTAAAAAAATTAATACAAATTAATTTTCTTCTAAAACTTTCCAGTAATGAAGAGTAAAATCATTTATGTAGGTAGAATTAACCTTACAGCAGAATTTCTTAAAGAAAACTAAAACACAACACCTACATCAGAATGTACTGGTAATTTCAGAAACTTTCCAAACCAACTGATTGATAAATTAGAATACAACAGGAAACAAGTCTGTCAGGGTATCTTTATTTATCTTTGGCTCAGGAAAGACCTCCCTGATGATCTAATATGATCAGAATAACATGTAGCAGATGAATACATAGCTTCTTTGTTTTCACCCTTAAATATTGAAGACATAAAGAATATTAAAGAAATATTTTTATTAACTCTAGCAAAGTGGATGAACTCCCATTTTACACACTAGGTCAATGATTCTCAAACTTCAGTGTGTAGATGAACAACCTAAACAGCTTCTAATAAATGCATATTTCCAGCCCATAACTAGGTTCTCAGATTTCCAGATTTCAGATTTCCATACTAGCCTCTCTTGAGCATTAAATTCTTATTATTTCTGGGAAAAATGGAAAAGCGAAGCACCTGTATCTGAAGAACCATAATCTAGATCAGTTGGAGAATTTGAGAGATCCACAGATGAAACAATGAACCACCCTCTACGAGGCCCACCTGCACATCCAAGTGACTTTCCTCTCTTTACCTCATGGTCCATTACTACCCTCAAAAACTTTAATTAATATTGCACATCCTCAATTACCCAGAGTTCTATAGAGTAAACTAACAAATGTAATGGGAATTTGTTCCAATATCCTTTTTATAGACAACTTTCTAAATAAGTTCTCCTAAGAAGTAAAAATGTTTGAGGCAAATAATTTCAATGACAATTCTCTCTGCACAGTTGAAATGTTTGCAAGGTGCATGCCAATATTTTATGAGACAGGAATAACAGAATGGGAAACTAACAGAGGAAGCCAAGTTATTTACAGGTTCTTTGAAAGCTTTTATTTATAACTAGGGTTTTCTCTCAAGTTTCAAGTTGAATGCTTTAAGATTTTATAACTGAAAACAGGAAGAGAAACCTGTGTCTTCAATTATCGAGCCTTGCTTCAATAAGATTGTGCATTGAAACCTCAATCAAATATCCAAAATGCTACTGCTCACTTTTTCCTCCATGAGAGAAATTGCTACATTACAGATACGTCCAGTTAGGTTTGCTGCTTACTTTCTAAGGGGTGTGGAAAACGTACAGAAATTTAGGAAAGAGACACATCTGGTCCCATAACCATGTGTGGAAGTAACTGAGTGGTAATTTCTGCTCTTAGTCCCTGGGGCTTCTCTGCTACTGTATTGTGGGATGCCTATGGAAACCTACTCAGTCACCCTGAGGCACATGTCTAAGACATTTGTCACTCTTTATGACATACCTATCCTTTAGCAAGCAGCAAGCATCCAAGTCAGCTCTCTATATAGTGCTGCACAGGTTGTATTGCAAAACTCCAAGGGGTGTTATTTACACAGACAATGATGTGAATGGAGCCCCTTGAAAGAGCACAACTAGCAGCCCCCATGCAAGAGAAGAGCTCCTTTAACTTATGTTTTGTCCTGGAGAGATCAGAGAACATTCCAAGATGACGATGGTAATGATGATAATGAAAGTAATGATGATGGTTAAAATTTGTGACTGCCTGCAACATGCTGTTACTTTTCCCACATTGCACAGAAAGAGGACAAGCTATAAAAAATGGTTAAGTATCAGTTTTTGAGGGACCTCTGCTAGTAACCACTATGGTCCTCTTGAAACAAAGGGTAAATGTAATGTGGGGAAATTAGAAAATTACAGTTTCACTGGATTTGTTTTTCACAAGAAAAAGGGTAATAGAATTATATATTGAAAAATATACAAGTTTAACTATTATAAAATAATGCAGTACTAACATTTGATTATAGAATTTCTTCTATATCCTGTATGTGAATTTATAAGCTCTTTCAGGACAAAGGAGAAAGGGGGAGAAAAAGGGTTTCTCTTGTAGGACTTAAAGATTTAAGGTATTTTTTTAAAAATAATAATGTTGGGGGGAGATCTGAATAAATTCAAATCAAAGTACTACAACTAGTGCAGAAGTTTTGTAAATGACCCTCCAGATCATAAAGCGATTCAAATCATGACTCAGTCAAAAACTTAATTAATCACAATAAAGGCAAACATTTTTAAACTTATTACAGAGTCTTGGTCTATATTTTGGCAATAATGATTTCTGCCAATTTCTAAGATGATCTTCAGAAATCTATACAAGATCTTCTCCAAACTAGTCAAACATAGTCATCAGTTTTTAATTTTGATTCCCCACCTTCATCCCTAATTCATGGCTAATTTTTATATATGAAATTCTACATATGAAAATAACCTTTGATTTAAACTGCTTTTACCCTTAATTTCTTTTTTTTTAATCCTGGTGGTGTGATCTTTCAAATACTTTCTTTGAAATAAAAAATAATCAAATATTATTGGTTAAAATCCTTTCTCCCTACCACTATTACATCTTTATACAATGCAGAAGCACTGGCTAATTCCTCAAGGAGGTTGTATTTAACCATTGAAAATAATACAGAAAGGTTTATAATGAAAATATTGGTATGCTACCTTAATGATAGTGATTATGAATTCTATTCCTGAAATAATGATCCCTGTTTTTAACAGAAAATCATTTTACCAATGCTTCTGGGAAATTTCAAAAATTTGTCTAAACATTGTATCATTGCCCAAGGCCTCAGGACCTGAATAACGCATTCCTACATTACTGTGCAGGATCTATCACATTTTAAAGGCTAACATTTTTCCTATAAAATCTGGATCTCAGTCTATACATTTACAGAGGGATAACTTTTTCAAGTGCTACTCTCGAGTTCCCATGGCAAATGAAAGAAGAAATGCACCTCAGATAAAACCTGCAACCCCCAGCACAGTGGGGGCAAGTCAAGGTTTGTCTTTACAGCTTCCTAACATCCCAACTGAATCCAACGCCACTGGATGCAGCGCTCAATCTTCTCTGGTTTAAAATCTATACAAGTGATGGTAAATGCAAATCTGGTATCTGTAAGGTGACCAACCAGAAATTAACTCCTAAGTGGTGCTCAGATTCTTTGAACACCATCATCTTGGTAAGCAAACAGACACATTGTTTTAGTCATTGCACACTGGAAGAAAAGACCACTTAGAAATTTGACTTTGAGAATCCATCTAATTTGCTAAGCATAATGACCCTCTTTTTAATCAATGGCTGTTGAGACAATATCTTAGATGGGGAAGTGACTCATGAAGTATGTAGGAATCATGAATAAGACAAGCTTGCTTTCAATTGGAGAGCAGAGAAGTGTTGAGAAGGTGAGTTAGGAACAAGTCCAGGAGCTGCAAAGTGCATTGACTTACCTGCAATACGTTGGTCAAATTGTTAAACAGAGCTTGGCCGGCACTCACTTTGTACTTGACGCCTCTGACTGTGCCATTTTTACTTAAAATGTGGACTCTTCTTGTCCCAAAAGTCTTCTCACTGGCAGCCCTTGCTAATACCAGCAACTTATCCTGGTCGTTCTCATACTCATCACATTCTGATCCTATGTGTCCATTTTGCTGTCCATCAGACTCACTCAGTCCATCTATCCCACAGATGCTGGCACATTCAGAATCCAGGGAGCCTGATGGCTGCCCATCTTCATACACTTCCTTCAGAACTCGCCCGCTATGAGATGACGCGATCCGAAACCGGACTTTCCGTGGCCTGTCATTTTCTGGCTTTATGTCCCTTTTTAGCATGATCACTTACACCCACATAAACAGTTCACATAATTTCTGGATCAATGTTATTGCCTTAGTCCATTTGCCACCCAGCAATATCAGAGCTTCATTCTTGCAACAGCATCACCCATATGAAACTAACATCGAAAGAAGATTCCTAAGAACTTACAGTGCAGCTCTGCTATTAATAATGAATGTGTGTGCATGTGCTATGGTTACCTTTAAACTAAAACCTGCAAATGATCCCAGCCTTTAAATATTAAATAGCTATGGTGGACTCTTTAACAGGACAAATGCAAGAAAGTGGCTTGTAATGAAACAAAAAATAAGTATGGGGCAAGGAAATGAAAGACCTGAACGTTGAAGCCAATGATGAGTGTTGAAAAGGATCTTTAGCAGAAGAGTATCTCTACAATTCGCTGCCGGAGTGGAGGCCAGAGATAAAGTGTGGAATTTAATGTGTAGGATGGGGATGTGTCATAGTCTTCCCCAGTGCCTCTCTCTTCTGTCTTCCGCTGTTAGTACGTGATCTTTCAAAAGGGCAGTGAACGTGCTTCTTGCCAACATAGAGCTTTTAATATTAGTTATTAAATCATCTCTTAAACTTTTTCAGCATTACATAAGATGCATTGTCAATAAACATCTTCATGCACAAGTGGTTTTGCTAAAGAATAACTTTTCAACAAACTGTAAAAGAGAGAACATTTGCCTTGTTACTTCCCACTTCTGCTAGCTGAAAATTCTCTTATACAGAGGGAAAGATTTTTGGAAGGAAACATAAGGGATAATGAGGGAAGAACAGAATATCCTCCAACCCAGCCAGATCAGGCAAAGCAGTCCAGGTGATCTGTATTAATAAATATTATATCCAAATCACCCCTGCATACATAAGGGGCCTCCTAACACTGTGCTCAGTGCATCTTCTGACACTTTGGCGAATGACTGAAGAACCTCTTAAGATACAAGGGCCATATTAAAACATACACTATGGTGAGTGTCCCAACCTGTTTGCACCTACAGATGGAGGATCCATACTTGGCCTCATACCACACTTCTAGTTTTTTAATGTATAGTTTTATTTGATATAAACTTAATTTACATTTATTTTCGAAAATTTGGACAATAGCACAACATTGAGAATAAAAGTCACACACAAAAAAGAAGAGTCACAAGTCGCCTTCCTGGAGATGTTAATAATTTTGTGAAACATATCCCGGTGCCTATGAAGATAGGATGCTCTGATGGTCACAAAGCTACATCGCCCAGCCTCTAGCAATTCAAGGGGAGAAGGAACAAGTGCTAGCTTTCACCGAAGGGATGTGAACAAATGTCCTGCATCATTTTTGGACCAAGGCAGTTCAGAGAGAGCCTCATCCATGTCCTTTCTCTTCCTTCCCCATCTGCTAGCTGGATGACCCTAGAAATCTTGAAGCTATACACTGAGTTTGTCCAAGCCACAGATTCACAACCATCACCGCCCTGCACTGAACTATGTAATGAGCAAAAAATAAGCCTTTATTGTGTTAAGCAGTGGAGGTGGAAATTTAAGGATCAGTTGTTAGGGCACCTATCAGTACCTAATGTGCTCTTATATATTCAACATCTTGCTTTTTTCCTTCACCATTATATAGTAAGTCATTTCCTATATATTTCTGAAAATCATGAATTTAATGTGTGTATTAAAAAGATCTTCCACTAACTGTACCACATTTTATTTCTCTTTCTGGGTTGCCTGATGTTTAAATTAGTTAAGGGGCACCTGGCTGGCTCAGTTGCTTGGGTGTCTGACTTCAGCTCAGGTCATGATCTTGCAGTTCATGAGTTCAAGCTCCATGTCGGACTCTGTGCTGACAGCTCAGAGCCTGAAACTGCTTTGGATTCTGTGTCTCCCTCCCTCTCTGCCCCTCCCCCACTCATGCTCCGTCTCTCTCCCTCTCAAAAATAAACATTCAAAAAAAACTTTTTTAATATTTAGTAAAACAATGCTGCACTAAATGTTCTTGTTCAATAATCAATGTACATGTATCTAAGTAGTTCCTTAGTATCAATTCCTTTGGGTAAAGTTGGTGAGGTAAGAATTTTTTTAATGCAAAGCTTTTGATATAAATTGCCAATTGCTGATACAAAAAGTTGTGTAATTTATACTTCTACTAGCATATGAGTTCCTATTTAACTGTCTCTGACCAATGCCAATAGTACATATTACCAATTTTCAACAATGTTTGTTTTGTCAAGTGAAAAGCAGTATTTTAGTGATGTTATAGTTTCACAACTTTGGACACTGTTGATATTTTCATTCTGAATATTTTGTTCTTATAGAGTTCTCACTGAAGAAAAAGATGGAGAAAAATGGAAATCTCCACCTCATGGCTAATCAAATTAGAGATCAAATATTATAGAATTTTATATAATGCCAAAAAAGGAGGAGGGAGAAGTAAAGGTAGGAAAGGAGAGAGAGAAAGATCAAGTATTATATCAACTATCTCTAAGTGACAATATAGAGTCTTTAACTTGGCAAAGTAAAAGAGCATGCAGCCAAAGTGCGTAACAAGAGAACATAAGTGAAGAAATAGTTATTGGGGAGGAAGAGAAAAAAATAATTCAGTTTTACATCCATATGTCCAGATCTTTACAATACACTATAGGGTAGAGCATGAATATGAACCTAATCAAGAAAAAAATAAAAATTTTGTGCTTGTCCCAATTAATTTTTGTCCTGAACTGTCCATTCAATCTTTCCTGGCTCCATCTTTCTAGGTGTTTGAGTTGGACAGAGAGCTATATAGCATGAGCATGATTTTTAAGTCAAGAAACCTAGGTTCAAATTCCAGCATACCTCAGTGAAAATGTTCTTTTCACTCTCAAATCTTCAATTTTCCCATCAGTAGGATGAAGGTAACAATATCTACTTTAGTGAGTCATCCTTGGAAGTACCTGGAACACATGGCTCAATGTGTTTGTGATGGTGCATGCATATACTATGTGTCCTCTGGATGGAAACAACTAATTTTAGTCTGAATAAGGCAAGACTGTGGTTATCCAAGATTGCAGTCAATAAATATGCTTGAGGGATAGAGAGAATTCAATAAAATGATTTTGAGTTTTGTGATACTTTAAATATATATTAATTATATATTAGTTTTGGTACTTTAAAAATATGTATTAAAATACATAGTGTATGTACATAAATGCATGTTTAAGTATGCATGTCTAATATTTATATACTATTTAAAAATAATAATACTACTTAAAAGCCATCCCTCTTTTATGGATGAACTGAAAGTCCAGTAAACTGGAAACCAGCCTGCTACAAGTATAAGGAGATATCTGAGAACATATCATGATACCTGTGATTCACATACCTACCTTAAGCTAAAATAAAAATTAGGGTGCTCTTTTCAGGGGATAATTTTGCAACTATTCTTTCATTCAGGCAATGAGTATTCCATAAGTATCTATTGAGTGCCACCCAAGGATAAGACACAGTAAGACACTATAGTAAATATAAAGACATGTAAAATTATGCCCATGCCTTCCATTGCTTACACACGCTTAAATAAAATAGCTAGAGTTCAATGCAGTGTATCTTAAGCTAACATATAATCCCATTTCCTTGAAATAATCAAGTTTCCAGTCATCTCTAATAGAAGACATCAACACTATTCACAGAACTCTCCACTCTTGTTCTGCTTACAATTTGTTCCAGCTGCTTGATGTTAATATACCAACTTCTAACTATTCCATCAGTCACCTTTTCCCAGAATTAGTTTATTATTCCCTTTATTTTAATCACTTTGCCAGGTTACCATCCTCCCTTTAGAAAGAAGTTCCTTCTACTCTTCCTTCAGATGTACTTTTTCAATCATTTATTCATTTAACAGTATTTGTTGAACACCTAATAAATATCAGAGAGTTTCTGGATCTATACAGGTGAACACAATTAGGCACATTCCATGCCTTTAGAAATAGATTAACATACAATAAACAAAGATATAATAAAAATTTTAACAAGCATTACTAAGAAAAAGATATGACTATAACAAGAAATGATCAAAGAAGGGAGCCTTCTTGAGACCAAATAGTTATAGTCAGCCTCACTGAAAAGGAGGAGACATTGGAGTCAACCAAAATTAGAAGAGATTGATCATCTAAAGGTTTGAGGTGGGCAGAAATAGTTGGAGATAGTTCCTCAGCTGTGGTGGCATGTGCAAAGGCCCTGAGGCCAAAACCCAGCAGGTTTGTTCAAAAACTAAATAAAAGCAGAGAGGCTGAAAACAACTATGATTTCCATTCTACAAAGTCCTTCTCAAAAGGACAATGCTGAGGCACCTGAGTGGTTCAGTCAGTTCAGCATCTGGGTCTTGAGTTTGGCTCAGGTCATAATCTCAGTTTGTGGGCTTAAGCTCTGTATTAGCTCTGTGCTGTCAGCACAGAACTTGCTTGGGATTCTCTCTCTCTCCCAAAATAAAATCTGGCCATTTGTAGCAAAGTGGATGGACCTCGAGGGTGTCATGCTAAGTGAAGTAAGTCAGGCAGAGAAGGACAGATACCATATGTTTGTACTCATAGGTCTAACAGGAGAAACCTAAGAGAGGTCCATAGGGAGGGGAAGGGGGAAAGAGAGTTGGGGAGAGAGAGGGACACAAATCATGAGAGGCTACTGAATACTGAAAACGAACCCAGGGCTGAAGGGGGGTAAGGGGGTGATGGTCATGGAGGAGGGGCACTTGTGGGGAGAAGCACTGAGTATTATATGGAAACCAATTTGACAATAAACTATTATATAAAAAAAGGACAATGCTAACAAGGCTTTTTTTTTTAATCTTGTCCCTAATTTATGCATCCTCCTCAAAACTTGAACCAAAAACTTATAAACCATATTACTAATATAGAAATATTTCAAATACTCATTAGTTTAACACAAAACGGACACCTATTTGTTTAAAATAGTAAGTTATAAATGCTAGAAGCTCAGGAGAGGATAGAATGTTGTACTAACTAAAATAGACCTACTTTGGAAAATACAATTAATGATCAATTCAAAGACAAAATAAATACCCCTTGTTCAATTCCCAGTAGAAATGATAACCTAGCAGCTAGACCTAAGCCTGGATATTTCTTGCGTGTGTCAGTTTTTCAATCAGAATATCTAATTATTTCCTTATTTGTAGAGAAATCAGGACATCAAAATTTAATGATTCTTTCACTCATTCTGTCTCGACATAATATTCTGAATGTGATTACCAGTAAAAAGTAACTTTAGCCATATTCCTGACTTTTGGAGCATAATTTTTAAAATTCCTTTCAATCATAGTAAATATGTATATGTCTCCATTTGCTGCAACTCTATAACCATCACATTCACTATTTTGTTTTTTGATCTTCAAAACAGTAAAAATTGGTCACTAAAAGTGCAGTAGAAACTCTGACAGTCTTTTACAAAGTAATTGTCTTTTCTCCAGCAACAGGTTTCAACAGAAAAGAAATAAACCATGACTCACTCCAGGTACTATCCTCAGAACTTCAGTTTGGATGGAGAGAACCTATTGATTTTTATATTCTAACTACATGGTGACTAGCGGGGGAAAGAGATTTACTAACCATCAGTGAAATAGGGAAAATAAACTGTCCCTGAAACTTTTCAACATATACAATATTGAAGCCTTTTTTAACAAACATGACTTTACAAATCAAAATTCACAGTTCAAATATTAATTTGAAGTGAGAGAGCTTCTAATCAGAGAAGAAACTTACTGCATTTAAGAAAGTATTCTTTGAAAACAGGACTATTTTCTTACTATATAACAAGAAAGATGCAGGATTTCTTAGTTTACAGATTAGTTATGAATGGGGACATGTTGCTGGGTTTGAATCTTGGATCAGCCATCCTCTTAGTGATCTTGAGGCTCAGTTTCCTCATCTGTCAAATAGTAGCTCATACTGCATAGAGTGTTTGGAAAGATTAAATAAAAGGAGACATAGGAAGTACTTACCATGTGGCTCAACAAATGATAACCATAAATTCTGATCAGTTACTCAGCCTAGCTAAACATGCAGTATGTGCTCTTTGGAGGACAGTGAGAAAATGGAACCAGATGAACCTAACTGACAGAAGTCAAGGCAATCCCACTCTGGTTTTGGCCTGATTCTAGGGCTTCAAGGCTGAACCAGTCTGTCATCGCTAAGATCCCGGGCTCCTGTTTCCAAAGCCTTGTTCATTCTTGACTTCTCTGGCCTGAGAGTTCATCATATATTAAAAGCTATGCTGAGAGCAGAAGGCTTCAGTGCTGCTTTACATCCTGTCACTATGGGTCCTGAGAAGCCACAGCTGTCTCAGAATCCCACACTGCCCAACTGTGGATTCAACACGCACCCCAGCATTTCCATTGGGTAATTATATAAACTCTCTAAAATTAACACGACCACAGACGAGGGATGATCGATAAAGAGTCCCCAGAGAACCAACTTACCCAAATGGACTTTTAGAGTTCAATTTTCTTCTTTGATTCCCCTCTGTACCTTGCAGTGTGGTTTGCATAGAAACTGTGCTCAGAAAAATGTTTGCTGAATTAAAATTAGCTAAGTTAGATTTAATGTCAGAACAAACTGACCTCACATTTTAGGAGAGAGAGATATCTAACAACAGACATGATTACTTCCATCTCTTTCTGTCTTGCTTTTGGTCCATATGTGAAGTGGGTAGTTATGTTTAATTTTCAGGCAAAATATCTGAGTCATATAATGCTATTGATGTCTTTAAAAGCACCATCTACACTATGTTTCAAATTGTTGGATAGCAGAGTAAATAGTGTATTCTGTCTATAGAATCCAAGTCCCAGAAAAGACTCAAAGAGAAATAAGTCAAGTTTATTTATTTAGTGCTAAAAACTTGACTTGGCTGCTTTCAACTTATAAAAGCCAAGGGTTTCAAACATCCAATCCACTCAGCACCAAGAAGCTATAAGCTCAAGTCTATACAAATATGTTTCTCAAGCTTATTTCTCAAGCATGAAACAAGGACTTGGCTCTTTTCCCCTGAGTAAGGAATTTTATGTGCACTGTGTGGCTAAGAGTCTTCAAACTGGGAGAAAAATCATTTTTATTTCCTTCTTCAATCCATCACTATGTAGAATACTTATAAAATATGTGTTATGATAGAAAGGTATTTTTTTTAAATGTTTCAATGTTTGGGGCACCTGGGTGGCTCAGTTGGTTAAGCATCAAGCTTCAGCTCAGGTCATGATCTCACGGTTCATGGGTTTGAGCCCCGCGTCAGGCTCTGTGCTGACAGTTAGCTCAGAGCCTAGAGCCTGTTTCAGATTCTGTGTCTCCCTCTCTCTCTGACCCTCCCCTGCTCACACTGTCTCTCTCTGTCTCTCAAAAATAAATAAAAAACATTAATTTTTTTTTAATTTTCAATGTTGTTTATTTATTTTTGAGAGAGAGAGGGGGCAGGGGAGGGGCAGAGAGAGAGGGAGACGCAGAATCTGAAGCAGGGTCTAGGCTCTGATCTGTCAGCACAGAGCCCAACGCAGCGTTCAAACTCAAGAACCACGATGACCTGAGCCAAAGTTGGATGCTTAACCGACTGAACCACCCGGGTACCCCTCAGTAGAAAGATTTTTAAACTAACTGCATTATTACTTTAGGATATTGGCATATGGGTTCAACATCTCTTAATTCCTAATAAAGAAATAATCAATGAACTAAATTATGGACACATTTATCCTACACATGGGAAGTTTACTTCTCACAAATCTGCTTGGAACCAAGACCAGAGTTCATCCTTGAGATATTTCTAGAATCAGGATGGAAATAAGAGAACAGAGAAATAGAGTCACAATCTTAGAAACATCAGCCTAAAAACCTAAAAGCAGTTTTTCAAATCAGCAGTGAATTTAACAGAACATCAGTGCTGAATGTGGTAGCATGAGAATGTAAAGCCCATGCAAATCCCTAGAGTAGCAATTTATTTTTCCAGGAGAATGTGCTTGCAGAAAGTGCAAAAGATCCTTACAGATTTTTAAATCCATTCAGGTAAAATAGCAATGCTCTCATAGACTACCCTGCTAAATTTTTCTTACTTATTATTTTTAAGTTGATGAAAAAGTAAAATGTCAAGAGAAACATGCAAAGCTGACTGGAAAATATATATTAAAGAAATCCTTATCCTGAGACACACTTCCTCTCTTATTCCTGTGGCTGAATTTTTTTTCAGTCATCGAGAATTTAACATACATTATCTTTTACCAACAAATGCCACAAATTTGCCACAAATTGTATTTCATAATCATGTTCTTTTTCTTCCAATAGCATAATGCCAGAATGGAGCCCTGGGACAACCCAATTCTATTATCCTACCACCGTTGCCAGGGAAACAGGAGACTGCTGATTCTACTGAGATGAAGGTTAAAACTGGCAAGAAGAAGAAAAACAGGGAGCCAAGACAGAAAAAAACCACAACTGCGTTCGTTCAGAGATCTAGAGCTTTGTTTTCCTTGTGGGATGGTGGTTTCAAGTCCACAGATAAACTAGAAAATTTGGTAAGAGCACACAAGTGGTCCACCAGACGGGGCAAGCTCCCCTAAAGAGAAAGCAATATGGATTATGAGCTGTGTGGCTGAAAAGGCACACCACCCCGGACAGCACAGGGTTCAGTCAAATCTCCCCCAAGTATCCATTACACAGTTAAAAGCAGACCTTTGCAGATATCTCTTTTTGCATCATCTTTTTCAAATGACTTAATGCAGTTTCCAAAGCTTTTGCATATATAAACTTGGAACTCTTAACTTAATCTGATTTGGTTTTGCTCTGCTCTGTTTGCAAAGAGAATCTTTTTCCAGTATGAATATATGTCATATTAGAAACTAAATAAAAACTCATTAATCATTTATATTGACTGCCCGCCCACCATTAGCTTCAGAAGCCAGGAGTCTCTTGGAAGATTCAATGGACTCTAGGGATAAGCCTTGAAGTTTTGAGAGCCAGAAATAAAATAGGATGAGGGGTTGAGAAAACCATTGTCTGCTCTTCTGCATAAAAACTGCCACATCCCTGACACTGTGGAGATTAACAATCCCATCACTGGAGCACTAGAGGGTAACAACCTGGGCACGGGCCTTGTGGCTTCATGAGAGGCAGGAGTGGCAGGTGACATCTGCTAGACTTGTCTAGGCAGCTTCAGGGTCAGTGTGTATTGATAAGCATGAGCCAAAGGGGAACAGCATGCCACATGGGTCTGTGCCGTTTCCCATGTGAGACCCACTGAACCCCCTTTCCTGAAATAATTCTGGAGGCTTTGGAGCAAGGGACCCTGAGGCCCAGCCATCCATCTGTTGGAAGCTCTAAGCTACTGTAATTTAGGAGTCATTTATTTTCACAGACTGTGAAAGCCTGCAACATATGTTCACCATTGCATAAGTGTGCAAGGCTCAACCCAGAATGCCTTTCAGGTAGTTCATAAAAACACAACTGCGTTCGTTCAGAGATCTAGAGCTTTGCTTTTCTTAGCACTGCTGAGAATTTAGGCCGGGTTTTATCAGTTCTAAGATGTGTATTTTCTCACATGTTAACGTCTCTGAAATTGGTAGTCATCTTTCCCTCAGATCAGTCTTTGACAGTCATGACACAACTGCCTGCACATTAAGACTTACAGACTGGTTTCACTTGCTTGGAAGAAAATCCAAGACACTGGGACAACTGGATTGCTCAGTTGGCTAAGCATCCAACTTTGGCTCAGAGCATGATCACATGGTTTGTGGGTTCAAGCCCCATGTTGGGCTCTGTGCTGACATCTCAGACCCTGAAGCCTGCTTCAGATTCTGTGTTTCCCTCTCCCTTGGGCCCTCTCCTGCTCATGCTCTGTCTCTCTTTCTCTCTCAAAAAATAAACATTAAAAATGTTTTAAAGAAAATCCAAGACAATAGCAGAGTACACTTTTAATAAACACTGCATCACCAATGCTTTTAATTGCAGAAAGACTTGTGTGAAAAATCTGAGTGGAAAAGTGATTAACAAGACTCAAACTATGAGTGCAAACACATTTAGGAATATTCTAATCAATTTATTTTATATTTATTTGCCTTTATATGTATGCTTAAGAGTGATATATGAGAACAATCTCTATATAAATACATCTGGAAGAGCTTTTTCCATATATTTATGATTGTCAATCCATACTAAAATATCATGCCATGGTTAAATTAGCAGGGTTTTTTTTTTTCCTTTCTTGGTGGTTCATAAAATAAGGATGCATCTCCAGATGATAGTATCTTAGATTCAATGAAATATGGGCATATGCTACAATTCTCATATACACGTAACTTTTCTTTAATGCTGTGCAACCTCTAGAGGCACAGGCGAGAAACAACTTCATTACCAGAAAGGATGCATTCTTATTAGAGGGCTGGAATACACTGGGATCAAGAGGCTGAGCTATTAATTTATTTGCTAGTGGCGTGCGTCAGCTTTCTATCCCATAAAGTCAGCATCAGAGTCATCCAACATTTTTCTCTCCTCACTCCCATCTCCCCACTATTTTTCTCCTTTTCTGCCTGTCTGCTTTCTCCCCAGGACTCCAGTTCCATTTGGTTGGCACTGTGTAGTCAAAGCCACTGAATCTGGCTCCTCTCACTCATCCATGCAAACGAGCTCAGGTCTTTCAGAGATTTCAGAATGGAGCATCTCTGAAATCCCCAAGATGTTCTCTTGCCAATGTTGATCACATCTCACAGCATATATCAGATGGACATCACAGGTGGGGTGAAGTGTCTACCAGCAGGGTGAGGATGGGAAGAAATGAACTGGGTAAAACAGACAGAGACACTGTCTGTTTGATTTAATCTCATAACACTCCTGACAATAGGGGGTTATGAAACACCCACTTTACAGATGGGGAATTTGGGACTAAATGGTGAGTCATGCACTAAATCTAACATGGACGTGTAGAATGAGGAGCTGGGAAAGTGCATTGGCTGTGACTTACATTGGGAGAAAATAACCTTTTATTTCACTTAAAATAATAATGAGCAGAGGGGTTCCTGGGTTGGTTAAAGGTCTGACTCTTGGTTTGGGCTCAGGTCACGGTCTTGCAGTTCGTGAGTTCAAGCCCCGCATCAGGCTCTGCATAGATAGCATGGAGCCTGTTTGGGATTCTCTCTCTCCCTATCTCTCTGCCACTCCCTGTCTCGTGCTGTATCTCTCTCTCAAAACAAATAAATAAACTTAAAAAAATAGTAATGAGCAGAATATGTGTTAATAATGACCTCTCATATGTTTATAAATGTTTGCTTAATGGTGAATTTATGAGGCCTTACTTATAGGGTATCTAATTTGATTTTTAAAAAATGGATATTGTTATTTCAATTTATATTCACCCAATTCTTATAGGGACTAAAAGAAGGCTACAAAAATGTATACATATAGCAACATACAATAAATTTAAAATAATTCAGAAAAAGGAAGCATAGTAAAAATTAAGATCAGAGGTAAATATTAATCTATCCAACTTCTAGACTGAAGGAAATGAGGTACAAGATAACATTATTCCTAATTCATTGCTTATCCCCACCATTCTGAGTCCTCCATAAATGAAACATCTGAGCCCTCCATAAATGAAACATCTGAGTTTCATCTACAGTCTAACTCCTACATAAATGAAACATGTGAGTTGAAGCTGAATACCACTAACCTTTCAGAAAGTCAGAAAACCAATCTCCATCTTTGTATTTTCACTCTGTCCCTCACAAACTCAACTGCTTAATTCCCAACCTGTTCATTTACTCAGCAAATATTTCTAAGTAGGTTTATTGTACCTGGCATTGCCCTTGGCCCTGCCTATACAAATATAAAGAAGGTAATCTCCAGCAACACAAAAAGTGGCCTGTTCTACTTCCTCCTCTCCAGTTTGACATCCAGTTCAAATACCAACACAAAGCAATATGAACATAGATATTTTAATCTCCAAAAGTTCCCAAGGTTTTTACAACCATTTGTGCTTAAATGGCAGTACGCAAAAAATAGTGTTCTTCACAGAACATAGTTCTCTTTGTTCCTAGTAAACACACAAGAAAAAAGTGAGGCATATCCTAGTATGCAGTCTGTTTTGAGATCCCTTATTAAGAAATATATTTGTCCTTCATAAATAAATGACTTGAATTAGGCTGTCCTGGTTAGCACAGTGCATAGTGAATAACATCTTATCATCAAAAAAGAACATTTTCATTGATGGTTACTTCATCTCTTTTGGTTTTCCTCATCAGCCCTTATACAAAAGTCTAACGAAATCTCAGACAAATGCAGAATATTACATTTTAGAAAAGAATCATGATCAGCACTCTTATCTTTCTTTTTCTTACACTATGATTTCTGGTATTCCTTTCATGTTGATCATGATATGTACACTATATGCATTAAAAAGTCGTCCGTATAAAAAGCTGAAGACTCTTTCAAAGGAGAATTCTTAATCAGAGTCTATGGATCTATTTCACCTTTGTAAGCTAAAATAAATACTTCTTAATATCAACTCTCTTGCTCAACATGTCAATATTGAATTCTCCAAAGCCAATGTATAGCAAATCACTGACACTCTCAGAGCAGCAGTCTAACATTCAATAAAAACTTGAGGATTTGTATCAGAGGTGGTGTGAGTAGTGGAAGAATAATCAATATGTACATCAAACATCTAAAAGTATTTAATCACTGTAGAATTTAACATAACTGTTGGCTTAATTTTATTCAACTTCATAAAAAACATACTAGGAAGTTTAGCATATAAAAAGGTAAACATATGGCTGAATGGAGAATTTAAAAAAAAATTTTTAGGGGTGCCTAGGTGGCTCAGACAGTTAGGTGTCCAACTTCGGCTCAGGTCATGATCTCATGGTTCTTGGGTTCGAACCCCGCATGGGGTTCTGTGCTGACAGTTCAGAGCCTGGAGCCTGTTTCAGAATCTGTGTCTCCCTGTCTCTGCCCCTCCTTTGTTCTCACTCTATCTCTTTCTGTCTCAAAAATAAACATTAAAAATTTTTAATGTTATTTAATTTTTAGAGAAAGAGAGAGAGGTGAGACAGAGTGGGGGAGAGAAAGAGAGAGGGAGACACAGAATCTGAAGTAGGCTACAGGCTCTGAGCTGCAGCATGGAGTCCAACATGGGGCTCAAACCCACAAACCGTGAGATCATGACCTGAGCTGAAGTCCAACATTTAACCAACTGAGCCACCCAGGCGTCCCTGAATGGAGAAAACTTAAAAATTACTTCCTATCATAAGGTAATTCTGGGCCAATGAGTCTTCCTCTGCATAAGAGGCATGATATGCCTGATAGTTGTTTTTTATTTCATTGACTAAATGCATGCACAGCAACTGTCAGAACAAATCACATATAGAATTGCTTCAGAAGCAGGTTTACATTTCTCTTCAGTTTAACATTTTACCTATTGAATTATTTCCTTTAATACAAAGTTTCATTAGTTTTTTCTAACCAAAGAATTATACTTAGGAAATACTCCACCACTGGTAAGAAGTAGATATCTACCCATGTCCAAGTATCAGTGATACAACTTCTTAATTTGAGAATTATGTTGCCTTAACTGTAGACTTGTTTATGTCGTATCTTAGAAGTGTATCACAAAACAGGCTATCAGCTACCCAAATGAAAGCAGTCCAATCATTAAGACCTATCTTTGAATACAATACTAGAATATTATTTTAAATAATAAAATAGTCATGGTAAAACAGTTTAAAAGTAAATTTTAGAATAAAATTTATATTTTAAAACATATAGACAGAAAACTAATTAAATACATAAGTGTTGGAGGGTGTGGAAAATTGAAAGCCTCCTAAAATTACTCATGGGTGTATACACTCATGCAAACATTCTGGATGTCGTGACCCAGGAAACCCACTCAGAATTATATAACCTCTAGATGTTACTTCAAGGTCTATAAGGGGACATGTATGAGGAGGTTTGTTTCAATGTTGTGTGGGGTTGTGGGAAACTGGAAACAATAGCCCTGTAAATGCTATGTAGAAATCTGGATCAATGAGCTAAGTTCACACAAAACTCAATATATCTTTAATACATAGTATTCATGTTGATTAAAATAACTTAGAAATCGAAAGGGTTCTACAGACACTAATGTATCATTTAAGTAGAAAAAGAAATGCATGCACAAAGCAACACTGTGTGTTTTACAAGAGTGATATAAATCAAATCTATTCTGTACGTGTACATCAGACAGAAGATGGAAATAAAAGTGAGAATATGTACAGCAGGAAATGAGGGTCTCCGCATGGCCCACTGGTGATAGAGCACCCCAAATAGTATGATGTAATTAATTCACTTCACTGTAACCAAAACACAGATATGTCATTATCTTATGGTTGACGTGTTATGGCCAGTTTTGACTTTTTTGTGTGTTTCTGTATTTTCAGATGCGCATGTTTTATCCTCATACTTACTACTGTTATCCTTCAGATTTTCATGTTCTATTTATACAGGCCGATTCACATGCAATAAAATTGACCCTTTCAGTGCTACAGATTGGTAAGTTTTAACAAATATATACAGGACTCCTTAGATTTTTAAGGGACTTGCTTGAACCAGAGTGTTTGTACCCAGATTTAGTGCTTTCTCCCACTATATCAAAATAACGTTTAAAAAATTACCCCAAATTTTTCATTTAATTCTGTTTGTATTTCATAATACATCACACCATTTTTTTTGCCCTTGAAAAATTAATTACTATAATAAACGCCTCCAGGGAACCGCATGTGGGAGGACATCATGAGAGGTGCCCTTTGTTATGTGAAACAATGGAATTGAGAGAAAGTGATTTTTCACAGTGAGAAAGCAGAGACCAGATAGAAAATCAGGATGTTGCAAGCCTGACATTTGCTTTGGTGAATTTCAATGACTAACCTTTTTTTTTTCTGGATAGCAGTTGACCTGTCTTAAAAGGATAGGAAGCCAAAATGTTATGCATTGGAAATTATGCCTTGCTAGAAGGAGTGATAACTTCCAACTCAACTCCTGGTTTCCCTCTTTCTACCTTCTTTCTTTTATGGATCATCTGGGGGTTTCAGGGGAGTTTGTGGAGCTATAAGAAGCAGAGGCAATCAAGAAACCAGAGTAATGTGGAAGGGTAAGAAAAATGAGCTGCTGGCATCCAACTGACACAGCATGGTGAGTCTTGACACAGGAAGGTGGATATGATATGAGGTCAGCCACCCAGAGGATGAATGATATTCCTGCAGCTGTTAGGATATTGTCCCCAACTAGACTGGCAACAGCTTGTAGTCTAGCTCAGAAATCAGATCTCCCTCACCCAAAATAAATTAATTAACACCCACCCCTCTGAATTAAATAGCCCCGTCTGCCTGCCTAGCTTCTGTCAGCGTTCTTTCTTCCTTAGTGCCTGTTCCTTTGCTGAGCTTTCCAACTGCCCTCAGCGCTGCCAAGCAGGCAGTTCCTGTTCTTTAATTCAGTTTTATCATGTCAGGAGATTGCAATCAAGCCTTAATAACATTCTGCAGCCCGTAGAGACATTAGCATCCTTAAAACGCAGCTAACTTTTTGTTACAGGCATCTGTTCAACAACAAAAACAAAAACAAAAACAAAAACCCAGGCTCAGCCAGCACAGTTCACATACTCCAAAGAAGTATCAATAAGGTGGTACAGAAAATTACCTAGCATCATTAACTTTATTCTTTGGTCAGGTTTCTTATTCCTGTTAGAAATAGGCAATAAACATCAACTGAAATTCCGTCATCTAAAAGATGACCAAGGACAATTGAGACTAAACTCTTGAGAAGCACTTTCTACTCTGCTGTCCAGGTGCTTCCTAACTCATCACGAAGTCAGGAGAGAGACTTTAAGTCCCAATGGATCTCACTTGCTGTGTCCTAAAGACACAAATAGGATCTGAAGAAGATGATTTCAAAGAAATAGGATCTGAAGAAGATGATTTCGCAAAATGATCACCCATATACCTTCTCATTGAGGAAAAAACTCTAATTTTCAATCAGGTGGTGATTTTGGCAGCCAAATATGTAATTATTTGCAAACTTGGACGTCTATTACCTACAGCTAGTATATAGCCTCCTGTGGTATGGGACAGCTTGGGAAGAGGGATGATAGACCCTAATTGTGGGGTAGCCTGTGAAGATGACTGACTGAGCACAGACACACCAAAGAAGAAAAAAAACCGAACATGAAAATAGACTTCTCTTCCTTCTTAGTTCAGCTTGGTACCAACTATTGCAAATATGTCCATTTTCCTATTGTGCCGTGTCTCCTCTTTCGGGAGTATGCATGGAACCTCTCCCTGGCCCTGGGAGCACTCAAACCCAGCCCTAATCATTTGGCATTGTCTGTCTGCAGAATTTCTAACTTTATGCAGTGATTCTCATCAGTGTCTACGGGTACTGAAATTTAGGGCCATTCTTGGATAATTGTTCACCACATGCATGAAGAAAGAAAGAAAGCCATTTGTAAAAGAGGGAAAGAGGAAAGGCAGATATCCAAAGGGAAACAGAAACAGGGTTTGGGGTTGGAGGGTCTAGCAGGACAGAGAAACAAAGAAATATACCATAGTTCCTAGTCTCATTCCCATTACTGGCTCTGGTCTGAATGCAGGAGAATATAGTTTCCTAACCTATTCGGTTCAGACATCTCTTGAACAACTTGGGATTTGAGGAACCCCATTGGAAAATGGTGCCGGCTTCTAGAGGCTCCTGTCTCACATCCACATCAGAGCAATGTCCCTGTATATTCTCTTAAGAGGATTTGCCGAGTTGACTCTTTTGCCCATTTCCCCTTTTCTTTATGACTTCACAGTGTCCTCTTAGTGTTTATGAACTTGCATATTAGGGTGTCTCCCTCAGATTTAAATGTTCCACCAGTGGGTCCATTCTCTGTAGGATCAGGGAGATACATAGGCTCTACGAATGCCTCTGCATCTGTGTGTTCTATCCTGAAACTCTCCAAAGAAAGAAGCAATTCATCTATTTTACATGGGACA
>NC_043700.1:159858465-159879015 GCF_006229205.1 Suricata suricatta
CTCTCTCTCTCTCTCTCTCTCTCTCTCTCTCTCTCAAAAATGAATAAACATTAAAAATTTTTAAAAAGGAAGTAAATGTTATAGTCACTCTGCCTCCCCTGACAGCTTAGATAACATCTGTCACTGTTTGCCTTAACCTGCTTTATTATTCTTCAGATCACAATGATTTATCTCTTACAGTCTATCTTCCCACTGTAGGCTATTCTAGAGCAAAGATTTAAAACAGTTGTAATAAATGCTATATTCCAGCATCTGGAATGATCACAAGAAGGCACTTAGAAGGTATTCCAAAAATGCTTGTTAAATGAATTTAAAAATTGAGGAATGAGACAAAAATTTCCCATCTAAATAGTGATATTTACTCTCATTACCTGGTGCAATAATAGTAAACGTAATCAACTAAACCCATATCCAGCCTTTTCTTAAAATGTTTCAACATTCTAATATAGCAAGATGTTTTTGCAAATTTGTTGCCTTGCTGTTATTTCTTCCAACCTTTTCAGGACCCACCTCCCTCCACATTTCCGGTAGAATGTTTTGCCAACGACATTTAGCAGGCACATTTTCAAACTGCTTGCCTTGGGTGAACCTCTACAGAGCGTCTGTTTCAGCAGCTCTACCAACTGCACAGTGGGTCATATAACCCTGCCCTTTGGCTGGCCCAACAAGATTACTTGGAATTAGAGCATAGCAATTCTAAGAACCTCCAACAGGGAACAAAATAAAGAAAATAGCTGCCTTCACTCCCAGAGATTTCCAGTTCTTGGCTCCTTATGAGGCCTGGCAACGATCCCGCCATGTATACCTCTAGTTAATCCACGTATTTACTTGACCTGGTATGAATGACTTTATGCTGCTTACCACCAACAACTCAGTCACTGGGGAAAATTCACCAGAGGGGCTGTTCCTTCTTATTCCAGTAAAGCACCATCGAGGCATAAAGTCTCTGGAGCTCGCTTCCCTGGGACCCAAAATTCCAAATGGGAAAAACTTCAAATCTCTGGAATTGATTATATATAGATGGCCTTTCAGGAAATGGAACCTTGGAAATAAAACATATTGATGGTTCAAAGCTACTTCCTGGACTATTTCCTTTATGTCCACATACCCACCAGCCACTGCCAATCAGGTGTGCCTGTTACCAAGTTTAAATATCTAAAGAACTTCATTATTCCTCATCTTCTTTCTAATCATTTCCACTTCTTCCAAGAGAAGAATCTTTTTAGCAGATTTAGAATTTCTTCTCACCAACCCTGCCTCTCCCTTTGTCTGTCTCTACATGGTTACCTCGCCCACATGTACTCCTGAGTGCTCTTCTAACCATAGCTCAGGTGTGTTCTTTCTCCCCATCCTCAGAGTCTCTGCTTAAGCCTATGTCCTCAATGTGAAAACGAAAACTTTACTCAGAACTGGTACATCTGGGTTTATTCCAAACTTCCTACTAACTGGCTTTGAATGCAGCCAGATAAAAACTCACACATTTGAGTTTTTACATGTAAAAATATAAGCCGGAGAATTTGAATGGATGAAACTGAAACCCAACCTACCTAAAACAATTAAGATGGTCATTTCTTATCCAATAAACTCACTGTTTAATAAAATTACACATGCACTTTACCCCATTAAAGTATTTTCATACAGCTATTTTTTCTGTCCTTTCTACCTTTCCATTTACTTACTTTTCATTTACTTCTTTCCCTATGCCCATTTCCTGTTTCTATTTTTGAAATATCTTGTTTCAGCTTTCTCCACATCTGATTTTTATGCCCTGGCACCTGGAGAGCACATGAATAAGTTCCAATTTTAGAAGGTGCAGCTGGGCTTTTATGGGAAATGGAAAAGGACAAAACCTCTTTTTAGCAACCTGGAGAGTTCATCCGGCTTTTCTAACTGTTGCTTTATGTTTCAATTTTTAGAGTACTGAATAACATTCTCATATCAACAAAGCACCAGTGGCTCTGAGTGCAAGCCCTTGTTGTAAGAGCGGATAGAGATAAATAACCTGGCTAGTACATTTCAATATTTTATGAATGAACTCTAGCCTTAGGGAATTATTTCAGATGCTAAGTCATAACTCAGTCAATGATTCACTGCATATGGCTAGTTAAAAGCCTGAGTTTCTTCAGCTATATCAATGGTCCCTAACTGTATCATATCCTAAATCTCCTTTTCTGCCAAATATTTTAATATCCCTTTTACTATCGTGAAATGAAATGCATAGGCACTTTAATTCATCTACACAGAGATAATATACTCATTCCATAGTTTATTTTCTATAATTCTAAAGCCCAACAAGCTCTGAAATCTAAAAGCTTTTACCAAAGTTTGGCTCCGAAACTCACATGGCTCCATCCCCTGACTTGAATTGATGTGAATAATTCATTTATCCCATCTACTATGAATATTTACTACAACAAAATCAGTGTAATTGGTTTTAGGCCCCATAGTCCACAGAGAGTATTACATTATAGTAGGTGTATGTATTTCACTAGTTTTCCAAAATCTGAAAAAAAGACTGAAAATACTTCTGGCTAAGAAATTCAGAAAAAAGGTTTTTATAACTATGTAACCCACCTTCACACAGAAACTCAGTATACACTCTAACTCTAGCATGAGGGGGAAAGAAAAGGATATTAATTTATAAAAACCATACATATTTCACTATGGAAGCCCTTGGACATAGTAGCAGCTTACTGAAGTGGTCAGATGCCTGCACCAGGACAAAGAAGCACCCATTGCTGGGTGTAACTGGCACAATGCAAACTGGCAAGGGTGTGATGTGTCAACTATTCAACTGCATGGCCCACACAATGGTGTAGTTTTCTGAAGTGATGAATAACTTCTGATAAACTTCCAAACAAAGCAAAACACTATACTCCTTTCAATTTACACCTCAGTTGCATTTCCTGGAAAATAAACTGTACATGAAAGCATTATTAAAAAGCACCTTGTGTTCTTACATCAGATACAGTTTGTTTTAAAGCTAAGAACATGTGAAATTTGTACAGGATAGATATACATCTGTTGTGCAAGGCTCTCCCACACATGGCAAGATCTAGTATCCCTGGATCCGTCTTTATTAAATGACAGTGGAGACTACTACGCAAATATTAACAAAAGACACTTTGCCATAATTTTTAGAATGCCCTCACCCCAGAGAGCAGTAATTCTCTTATGAAGAACCACTGGACTGATTTATCTTCGGTTTCTCTCAGACCAAAAGCCTTGCTGATACTCTGGAATCTCAGATACCTCCCTCTCTGGTAAGACCTATCTCAATAGGAATCCTGATCTCATGGCTTTCGGCAGCATTGCCTCTGCGGGCATGCATATCACCCCTGCTTCTTCCCCAAGACCCTTTCTTGTCCCTAGTCTTCAACTCTTCATTCAATCCATTTCATTGAGCACATGTCATATTAAACATCACAGATTCAAAACTTATTAAACTCCTGCCCTCCAAGAACTTCCAGCATAGTCTGAGAAGCAGTATAACAGAGATAAATGAAGTGCTGAGGAATATGGCAGCAGGTAGATGTGATACTTAGGCTCAGACAGAGAAGGTCATAGACAGTTTCTGAGAAAAAATTAGTAGCTATCGCTGGTATTATTTCCAAGAATGCTAAACAAAATCCTTTTGCAATAAAGGCAAATAGGGAAATATTGCTCACACATTTAATGACAATTTACTTCCAGGGCGCCTGGGTGGCTCAGTTGGTTAAGCGTCTGACTCTTGGTTTCTGCTCAGGTCATGATCTCATGGTCAGGGATCAGGTCCCACACTAGGTTCCGGCCTGGGCATGGAGCCTGCTTGAGATTCTTTCTCTCTGCCCATCCTCTGCTCGTGTGTGTGTGTGTGTGTGTGTGTGTGTGTGCGCTTTCAAAATAAACAAACTTAAAGATAATTTCCTACTTTTTTGAGTTTCATCCTCAGATGAATGGAAAGAAAATTGGACAGTAGTTCATTCATTCAAAAATATGCTTTGTAGAATACCTATAACTACTGGCTTATCAAACACCTATAAAATATATGTCTAATTCACTCTTTTAATTATTTCTCCCAAGCTAGGCTTTAGATTAAGAAAATCTATCCAAATATTTCCTTCACAAGACTTCTTAATATTCCACAGATGCTATCTGATTTTTCCTCACTTTCTTTGTAAAAAGGATATATATTTTTATAGCCATAGTTGAGGACACAAGTGTCCAAGAACATTATTTGTCCAAAGACATATTTGTACCGCTTCTACTGACTTAGAATTGTTTACTTAGTTCACAAATAATGGGAGAGGATAAATAAAAAGAAACTCAGTGGTGGTAACTTACCATCAATAAGTAATCTCAGCCCTTTAAATAGAAATGTTCCTGAAAAAATAAAAAACCTGTTTTTCCATTTTGGAAGTAATATCATAACTAGAACATTCAGCTGAGAAGTTGCTTCTCAAACTTGGAAGATATAAAAACATATTCCATTTTCATGGCCTATTTGGATAAGTTTAGACCATTTGCTGCTTTGAATGCCAAAATATTCTTCGTTTTTCATCTGTGAACTCTATTTTTCTTAATGTCTCAGAAACTAAATTGTGTAATTTAAAATTGTGAAGTCTAATTGGAACTAAGAGCATGGATACTGAAAACGTGGAATTTGAAGTGAAAAACTCACTTTAGTTTATATTGACATTTCTGCTGGATAGTCTCCATTTTGGATGCTTTGTAAATAATAAATAACCATGATAAAAATATCATATCTTGTATTAAGGACTTCTTATGTGTCAAAAATGCTCCATATGTTACCTCTTTTAGTCCTTAAAGTAAATCTACAAAATATGTAATATTGTTCCAACTTTACATATGAGAAGACTGAGGTTCAGAGACACTAAATACTTTACTCAAAATCATTAAGGCAGAGCTGATAGTCAAACAAAAAGCTGTCTGAATCGTGCATTCCAGATTACAGACATCATGGTATCAGAACTGAAAGACCCAACTCCTTGATGTTCTTTCTTCTCACACTGCTGGGTCCTGCCCCCAGGAAGCGGTTCCTGGCTTCTTATTCTTTTTTTTTTTTTAATTTATTTTTTCCTAATGTGGTTTTTTTTTTTTTTTTTTGAGAGAGATAGAGAGACAACACGAGCAGGGGAGGGTCAGAGAGAGAGGGAGACACAGAATCCAAAGCAGGCTCCAGGCTCATGAGCAGGCTGTCAGCACAGAGCCCTATGCAGGGCTTGAACCCATGAACTGTGAGTTCATGACCTGAGCCAAAGCTTGAAGCTCAACCGACTGAGCCACTCAGGCGTCCGGACTGGCTTCTTATTCTTAATGCTTCCTTATTCTATAACTTGTGCTCCCCACAACTTCTGTGCAGTAGGTTTCATTCAAATAGCTATTCTGAATTATTTATTTATTTATTTATTTATTTATTTATTTATTTATTTATTTATTTTGAGAGAGACAGAGACAGTGTCAGTAGGGGAGGGGCAGAGGGAGAGAGAGAGAAAAAGAGAATCCCAAGCGGGCTCCGCACTGTCAGTATGGAGCCTGACATGGAGTTTGAACTCATGAAACTGCGAGATCATGACCTGAGCTGAAGCTGATAGTTGGATGCTTAACCAACTGGGCCAATCAGGACCCCTCGAATGGCTCTTTTGGAAGCGTCATGTGTTAAAAACACAAACAGAAGTCTCTGAGAGATGGCAGTACAAACTCCCTTGATAGTGGTAGTTCTCTCATGAGTCAGATGCCAGAAGGTGAATTGTATGAAGCCAGAAATTGAATACTGCCCAACAGTGCCTGATGTTTACAACTGATCTAATTGGTTTCATATATCATCATCTCCCAGTAATTATAATTTTTCTTCCATTTTTGGAACATGTGCACCTCTCGAAGGACCTGAAAACAGCATTTGGCTAATCCATAATGTATAGGTGCAACTGTGAGAATGGGGCCATGGGCAAATGCTTACAGAATGTCAGAACTAGAAAGAAATATAAACTTGTTAATGTTTATTTACTTTTGAGAGAGTGAGAGAGAAAGAATCCCAAGCAAGCCTCACACTGTCAGCACAGAGCCCATTTCAGGGTTCAAACCCACAAACCATGAGATCATGACCTAAACTGAAATCAAGAGTCACATGCATAACCTACTAAGCCACCCAGGAGCTCCAGAACTAGAAAAAAAATTAGATATTAAAATGTATTTGATCAGTTTTCAAAGGAAAGAACCAGAGTGGTCTCATGGATAGAGAGTTAGGAATATTACCCAAACTAGATCTGGCTTCCAATGGAGACATTGTTCCATTACTACTGTTCCATGCTACCAAGTCTGAATAATACCTAAGAGATCATATCTACACTCTTAAGTTTTAAGTTCACTTTGTCTATTGCTGTGCTCTGTATATTGTTGAATATACAGCCACCTGAGGTTATAAGTATTGTTATGGATCCTCTTTCCTAATAGTTCTTCCTGATAAATGCTAGTCACCTGTTTCTCCATTATTTTCCCTTCTATTCCACACCTGTTGGGCTCCATAGCATCTGGCTTTACAAGTTTACCTCAGCATTTATCTCCCTCCCCTCTCAAATTTCAATGCAAAGCTTTACATGTTATTTTATTTGGAACAACAGAATGAAAGTGAAGCCTGGTTGAGGCCAAGAAAATAGTTAATACCAAAGAAGAGTGTCTTTGTTCAGGAAGATTCAGACAAAGGACCAACTGAAAAGAGGAGAGGCGAGAGTAAAAAGAGAAGAAGAAACCAGGAATGGATGGCACTCAAGGTGGAGAAAACTGACCAAAAAGTAACAATCAGTATCCAGAAGAGTATGACACTCACCTCCCATTCAGAAGAGCATTTGTATTCATAATGAGGGGTGGGGGTAGATGGGGCACAGTCAGGGATGGGTTTTTTCAACTCAAAGCTAAGGTGAGATGGGGGAGGGGACTGAGTTGGGGTTCCGAGTCCTCATTCTCTGGGAACAGACTCCATCGTGTGCCCAAGTAAATGGAAAACAGCTTACAGACATAAATAGTAAAAAGAGAGCTAGCAAAAGAGCTAGTCCAGAACTAGGCAGTTATCAGAGATCCATTGGGGAATATTAGGGTTTAGGACTAAGCTCCAGTACCAGAAGGATGTGATGCAATGAACTTGAGATATAGAAATCCAACTGAATGGAGGAGGTCAAGAATGAAGAAATTAAGGTAAGGCTGCACTTCAGTGCCTTATGGGGGCTTGCCCTTGGTTGTGTGGGTTTGGGCAGCAAAACTTGGTTTCCACCACCTGACCAACTAGTCTCCTACTTCAGTCTCTCCTGTGTCAGGAAATGAATGGGATCTCATGCCCAAAGCAGAACTAGAGAAGGCTGAGGCTGTCTCAGGTCATGGTTAGTACACAAAACAAAATCAGACACAAAGGAGTTGATGGTAAAGGGAAACATGAGAGCTGAATTAATATCATTATACAAACCATGTTAGCACACTTGCTGCCCATACAAAACAGGGCTTTGAAACAAAGGCAAAGTCTGTTCTGGAAAGTGTCTCTTTTCCATGGAACCAGCAGCAAAGTCTAGTTTTGTAGAATCTAAGTAGCTCAGGACCCAGGCATTCCAAGGCTATAAAATGTAAACCCCTATGGTACCCAACAGAGCTTGACACCCTGAGAGGACTATCCCCACGCAGTCCGCTTTCGAGTTACTGCCTCCATCTACATACATCCAAGCCCCTCATCTTGAGTACCCCACGCACATGACTGCTTCCGGGAACAGCAGGCATCTTCCCACATATGCTGCAGATCACAAGCAAAGCCAGCTTTCAAGTAGTGAGGACGACTCCGTGCCAGAATCCTCTCACTACATTTTCTTATATTACACACTCAAGCTATAACTTTCCTAAGGAAACACATTAAGGTAAAAATAAAGTTAAAGCTATGTTTTTAATTTTTCCACCTTCGAGGCAGTAAGCACAGAAGCAAAAGACAGTTTGCTATAGGAAAGAAAAAAAAGTATGTCACCAAGGGATCACGTTTATTTTAGAAGAACTTTAAATAATACTGAAATTCTGATGACTTGTGTTTACTCAAATGTAGCTGTTTTCTGTACTTTATGAAAAGGTTACATTTATAGTTTCTGAGAGAAGAGAAACATTTTACAATGTTGGTTTTAGAAAACCTGTTGATAATGAATATCAAAAGACATGTAACTAAAAAAGACCAATATGCGATCTGATTTTTTTTTTTAATCTTCCCTGGCTATTTTGCATAGGCCCTGCCTAGGAAGATTATCAGTAAGGTTCTAGTGGAAAACAGAAACAACCCTAGGTATCTCAAAGACAGGACATTTACCTGAATCGGTTACACAGGTGTTTGATAACAGAGAAAACCAGGTGTGATGAAGTAACTCAGCTATGAGTCACTGACCATTCCATTTCTCTAATTTTGCATAACAAAGTACCTCAGACTTCAGGAACTCAACACAACAATCCCTTTTTGCAATCCTTACCTTCCGCAGTGCTGGGAGTTGAGTGGGCATCACTGGGGATTCTCATCTGCGTTTCCTTGTGCAGTTATGTCAGATGGCGGTGGAAATTGGAGTCATCTTGACAGCTTCCTTGCTCACATATGTGACAGTCAGTGCTGGCTGTCGGTTGGGACCTGAGCAGGAGTTTTTGGCCAGAACACTCACACAGAGCTTCTCCATGTGGCTGGGCCTTCCTGATGACATGACCATCTCAGACTTCTTCCTCGATGGCTCAGACTTCCAAGGCAAGTAATCCAAAAGAGAAAGGTAGAAGATCCATCCCCTTTTATGACCTTCCCTCAACCATCACTGTCACTTCTGCCATATTCTGTGGGTTAAGTTTGGCCTACATATAAGGGGAGGAGACACTGGCCCCATCTTCTAGTAGTAGGAATTCGTGGACACCTTTACAACCCATGGGACAGAGGAAGCAGCTACCAGCCCTATGTCTGGGACAACATTAAGAGACAGGCACAAGAAACAGGAATTTTGGAGTAGGAACCAAAAAGGCCAGGGCTGGAGGCATAGAGGAGACTCCCCAGGAATCATGAGCGAACTAGAAGGGAAACCAGGTCTCGCCATTCCACGCCCACAGAGGCAGTGCTAATCATCTCATCATACATACTGCTCTCTTAGTCGGCATCTTCTACAAATAAGCCTGACTTGACAAAGCATGCACTAGTATGCCAGTAAACTGATGAGTAGATTAATTACTGATTTTTGTTATGAAGTACTTTCCAGTAAACAACTCTATCCAAAATAAGCTGGTTCCTTTTTAAAAACTAAGTCTTGGGGTCCCTGGGTAGCTACATCAGTTGAGCATGGGACTCTTGATTTCCACTTGGTCATCACCTCACAGTTCATGGGTTCAAGCCCCACAATAGGCTCTGTACTGACAGCATGGAGCCTGCTTGGGATTTTCTCTCTCTCCCCTCTCTCTCTACCCCTTTTCTGTTCAAATGCTCTTTCTCAATAAATAAATAGACATTTAAAATTATATGAAATGAAATAAAATAAAAACTAAGTCTTTAATATTTTGATATACAATCATAGGACCATAAGAAAAACATGCTGCCAAATTAAAATAACCCAAGAAACACCAAATGCAATGTGTGGTCTTGACTTAGACAAACCAACTGTAAAGGACATTTTTAGCCAATTATAGGAATTTGAATATAAGCTGGGTTTAAAGTGAGATAAAAATTTACTGAACAGGAAAGTTGAGGATCATTGACTAAGAAAAGAAGCTTACAAAACAAGGTGTACAATACTAATATGTACTAAGGTATTAACCATGGTGATCCCTGAGGGAGTGGGAATGAGATATTTGTTTTCTTTCTAATTTTGTTCATTTTGTTTCTAATTTTCTATATACATGCACATTAGTTCTGTAACTATAGAAAAGCTATTTTAATAAAAGCCCTTTTAAAATAATTTTGACATATAGGTGGACTCACTGTCATATGGAAGCTGCCTCTCAGATTTGCAATTTCAGAAATGCAATGTCAGGCTGAGAAACCAATTTATGTTCGTGAACTCTGAACCCAGACAGAAGCCAAAGACAGAGATATGATTCCCTGTAGGAATCAATATACTTTCTTTTGGATTCAAAGAGATATTAGTGACTCAGAACAATGTGCTAAAGAAAAGGAAATTGAAAAGTCCTCCTCTAAACTAATTTCTTCTTTCTTGTCTCAGCCTATGAAAATATCCAAGTCTCTCCATCCTAAATTAAAGTTCATGCTCCCCATAGTTCCTTCCTTGACATTCTTCTTTTTCTTGTTACATTATATATTCCTACAGGGCAGGCCACCATCTATAGTGATGACTCTCAAGTGTATGTCTTCATTCCTGATTGCTCCCTGAAGCATGGATAGGATTGTCTAATAAATGTTTCCATTTAAATTCTTATAGGAACAAAAAAGTCAATGTAACCAGCAGTAAATTTAATCATATTTTTTCTTGTAAAACACATTAAATTCTCTATTTCTCATCCTTATTAATGATATCAATCCAACTCAGGAATGTGACAGTCATCTCAAGTTTCCCTCATAGTCTTACCACCCATACATATTCCTAGTCATTTGCAGATGCCCTGATAACTTATCCTCGCAGAAAATCTATGTAGCTGCTACGACTAATAAGTTGAGTTTTCAAAGTTTCAGTATAAAAGATCAATGTTCCAAAAAATCAACTGTAATTTGTATATACTAGCAAATGTTGAAGACTGCAGTTAAAAATATAATTTAGAGTAGCATAAAAATATGAACTACTTAGGGGTATATCTGTTAAATTATGTACAAGTCCTAACACTGAAAACTATAAAATTCTGAAAAGAGAAATCAAAGAAGATTTAACAGAATGGAGAAATATGTCATGTCTGTGGATCATCACAAACCTCAGTCTAGTTAAGGGGACATCCTTTCACAATGTATGTGTAGATTCGACACAATTGCAATAAAAATCCCAGCAGCCTTGTGGAAGTTGACAAGCAATTCTAAAATTTATTTGGAAATGAAAAAGTACCAGAATAGCCAAAATAACCTTAAAAAAAGAAGAGGATTCTTCCTATCTTACTTTAAAATTTATCATAAAACTACAGCAATCAAGTCAATCAGTTGTCAGATAGGCAAATTGATCTATCTGGGTTAGAATAGAGTTCAGAAAAACACCAATACATACATAATCAATTGCTTTTCCACAAAGTTTCAAATATAATTCAGTGACTAGTCTTTTAACAAATACAAATTCACATACATATAAAATAAACTTCAATCCATATCTCGCACCATAGAAAAATATTAACTCAGAAATGGATCATAGATATACATGTAAGTTCTAAAACAATAACATTTCTGAAACAAAACACAAGAGGAAATCTGTACCTTGTGTTAGATCACAATTTCTTAGATAAGTTAGCAAAAGCACAATCCATAAAATAAAAATTAGTAAGTTGGACTTCATCAAAATAAAGAACTTCTACTTTCCAAAATACACCATTTAAAGAATAAAAAAGACCAAATAATGGGCTAAAAGAAAATACCTGAAGACCTCATATTTGGGAAAGGACTTTTATTCAAATAAGTAAATAACTGTCAGCACTTAATAAGAAAAAAAATTAAAAAGTAAATGTTCTGAACACTTTCCAGAGAAGACTTGCTGATCACAGATAAGTATATGAACAATGTCCAACATCATCCCTCATTAGGGAAATTAAAATTAAAACATAATCTGATACTAATACACATCTATTAAAATGTCTAAAATTTAAAAGATTGCCCATAGTATTTGGGGAATATGGAAAAAGTGGAACTCTCACACACTGCTAACACAACTACTTACAAAGTTGTATTATAGTTTCTTAAGTTAAAAATACAGGTACTATATAAGCCAGTGATTCCCAGTCCCAGATATCTAGCCAAAAGAAATAAAAGCATATGTTGATGAGATCCCAATAGTTCATATTTGCTTTTGTTTCCCATGCCTCCAAAAACATGCCTAGTAAGAAGTTGCTGTGACTGAGGTCAAAAAGGTTGCTGCCTATGTTCTCCTTCAGGATTTTGATGGTTTCCTATCTTCCATTTGGGTCTTTCATCTATTTTGAATTTACTTTTGTGTATGGTGTAAGACTGGTCCAGTTTCATTCTTCTACATGTTACTGTCCAAACCATTTGCAGAAGAGACTGTCTTTTCTCCATTGGATATTCTTCCCTGCTTTGTCAAAGTTTAGTAGGCCATACATTTGTAGCTCAATTGCTGGGTTCTCTATTCTGTTCCATTGATCTATATGTCTGTTTTTGTGCCAGTACCATACTGTCTTGATGATTACAGCTTTGTAATACAGCTTGAAGTCCAAAACTGTGATGCCTCCAGCTTTGGTTTCCTTTTTCAACATTACTTTGGCTATCTGAAGTCTTTTCTACTTCCATACAAATTTTAGTTGTTTGTTCTAGCTCTGTGAAGAATTCTGCTGTTATTTTGAGAGGGGTTCCATTAAATGTGTAGATTGCTTTGGGTAGTACAAACATTTTAACAATATTTGTTCTTCCAATCAATGACCATGGAATGTTTTTCCACTTATTCGTGTCTTCTTCAATTTCTTTCATAAGAATCTTTCTATAGTTTTTAATGTATAGATCTTTTACCCCTTTGGTTACATTGATTCTCAGGTATCTTGTGTTTTATCATGCAATTATAAATGGGATTAATTCCTTGATTTCTCTTTCTGATGCTTCATCATTTGTGTATAGAAATGCAACTGATTTCTGTACATTGATTTTATATACTGCGAATTTGCTGAATTCATGTATCAGTCCTAGCAGTTTTTTTTTTTTTTGGTTGAGTCTTTTGGGTTTTCTATGTAGAGTATCATGTCATCTGTGAAGAGTGAAAGTTTGACTTATTTCTTGCCAATCTGTATGCTTTTTATTTCTTTTTGTTGTTTGATTGCTGAGGCTAAGACTTCCAGTATGTTGAAAAAGTGGCAAGAGTGGACATCCCTTTCATGTTCCTGACCTTGGGAAAGCTCTCAGTTTTTCTCCATTGAGGATGATATTAGCTGTGGGTCTTTCATATATGGCCTTTATGTGTTCAGGTATATTTCTTGTATCCCTACTTTCTTGAGGGTTTTTTATCAGAAAAGGATGTTGTATTTTGTCAAATGCTTTTTCTGCATCTACAGGGAGGCTCAAAGGATGGCTCTTATCCTTTCTATTATTAATGTAGTATATCATGTTGATTGATTTGCAAATATTGAAACAGCCCTGCAGCCCAGAAGTAAATCCCATTTGATCAGGGTGAATGATTCTTTTAATGTACTGTTGAATTCAATTTGCTAGTATCTTGTTGAAAATTTTTGCATCCAGGTTCATCAGGGATATGATGTAATTTTCCTTTTTATTGGGGTCTTTGTCTGGCTTTAGAGTTAAGGTAATGCTGGCTTTACAGAAGCTTTCCTTAAAATTCTATGTTTTGGAACATCAAGATAAAAGAAACCTCTGCACAGCGAAGAAAATAATCAACAAAACTGAAAGTTAACCAATGAAATGGGAGAAGATATTTGCAAATGACATATCAGATAAAGGGTTAGTATCCAAAATCTATAAAGAACTTATCAGACTCAAACTTATTAAACCCCCCAAACAAATAATCCAATGAAGAAATGCACAGAGGGCAGAGGACATGAACAAACACTTTTCCAAAGAGGACATTCATATGGCTAACAGATATATGAATAGATGCTCAACAACACTCATCAACAAGGAAATATAAATCAAAACCACACTGAGATGCCACCTCACACCTGTCAGAATGGCTAATGTTAACAACTCAGGAAACAACACATGTTGAAGAAAAGGGAACCCTCTTGCACTGTTGGTGGGAATGCAAACTGGTAGAGCCACTCTGGAAAACAGTGTGGAGGTTTCTCAAAAAATTAAAAATAGAACAATCCTGTGACCCAGCAATTGCACTGCTAGGTATTTGTTCAAAGGATACAAAAATGCTGACTTGAAGGGGCACGTCCACCCCAATGTTTATAACAGCGCTATCAATAATAACCAAATTATGGAAAAACCCAACTGTCCATCAACTGATGAATGGATAAAGATGTGGTGTGTGTGTGTGTGTGTGTGTGTGTGTTTCATATGTATTTCATATCTGTATATGAAGTAATACACACAGCAATCAAAAAGAATGATATTTTGCCATTTGTGACAACATGGATGGACCTAGGGTGTATTATGCTAAGGGAAATAAGTCAGTTAGAGAAAGACAAATATCATATGATTTCTCTCATATGGGAATTTAAGAATCAAACAGATGAACACAGGGGAAGGAAAGGGAAGAGAAACATAAGATAAAAACAGAGAGGGAGGCAAACCATAAGAGACTCTTAAATGCAGAGAACAAACAGGGTTGCTGGAGGAGAGGTGGGGGGGGATGAGCTAAATGGGTGGTGGGCATTAAAGAAGGCATTAAGTGATGAATCTTGGGGTTCTACTTCTGAAACCAATACTATACTGTATGTTAACTAACTTGAATGAATCTAAATAAATAAATTTTAGGGACGCCTTGGTGGCTCAGTTAATTAGGCATCTGTCTTCAGCTCAGGTCATGATCTCGCAGTTTGTGACTTCGAGCACCACTTCAGGCTCCGTGCTGACGGCTCAGAGCTCAGAGTCTGGAGCCTGCTTCGAATTCTATGTCTACCTCTCTCTGCCCCTCCCCCACTTGCACTTCTCTCTCTATCTCTCTTCTCTCTCTAAAGTAAATAAACATTAAAAATTTTTAATTAAGGGCGTCTGGGTGGCTCAGTCGGTTAAAAGGCCAGCTTCGGCCCAGGTCATGGTCTCACAGTTCCTGGGTTGGAGCCCCGCATCGGGCTCTGTGCTGACCGCTAGCTCAGAGCCTGGAGCCTGCTTCAGATTCTGTGTCTCCCTCGCTCTCTGACCCTCCCCTGCTTGCACTGTCTCTCTCTGTCTCTCAAAAATAAATAAAAGACATAAATTTTTTTAAATTTTAATTAAAATATAAAATAAAAAAATAAATTAATTTCTAAAAAGAAATAAAAGCATATGTACATAGAAATATTGATACATGCATGTTTACAGCAGCTATATTTGTAAAAGCCCTAACCTGGAAACAACGCAAATGTCCATCAACAAGTCCATGGATATAAAAATTGTGGTTCATACCATATAAAGGAATCCGACTCAGCAATAGAAAATAAACTACTGATCCAAGCAATAACTTGGATGAGTCTCAAAATAATTATGCTGAGTATCCTATTTTTTTTAGTAAACATACATGTAAACCTAACAGAATAAATGACTATTTAACATTATTATAAACTGCACACATTTTACGACATGTCAGAGAGGGCCACTAAGAGGGCGGGAGTGCCAGTTGACCCTCAGGTGGACCCAGGCACTTGGAGGCTCCACTCCTCCTCCTCTGTTCTTGGGATGAATGCTCTACCCACCGTTCTCACAGTGGAGTTCTTTTAAGTCCTCAGGCTTGGGGAGAAGGTGCTGTTCAGACCATGAGGATAACATATGTGACTGAACCCAGCTAAGGCCTCTAAATAAACTGGCAGAAGAACAGGAGAAACCTAATGGAGGACCAGGGAGAGGGGAAGGAGGAAAGAGAGTTGGGGAGAGAGAGGGATGCAAAACCAGAGAGACTATTGAATACTGAAAACTAACGGAGGGTTGAAGGGGGAGGGGGAGGGGGAAAAGAGGTGGTGGTGATGGAGGAGGGCACTTGTGGGGAAGAGCACTGGGTGTTGTATGGAAACCAATTTGACAATAAACTACTAAAAAATAATAATAATAATAAATTTTTTAAAAATGATCCTAGAGGGCACATGCAGAAATCTACTGAACTTGCAGCTGTCCAAGACAAGCCTCGTACATAAATTCTCTTGGTTATTAAACCTCGTACATAAATATGAAATGGCCTCTTTCTTGGGTCTCTTTTTGTCCTCTATTGGACAGGGATCATTTTCAGATTTCATTCAGGGAACTCCTAAGATTCCAAACCAACACATCTAAATAAGTATGACCGCAGGGTGATTCACTCTTATGCTATTAAACTGAGCATCGCATCCACCTCAACTATACTAAACTCTTTTACATTACGAAGCAGAACATTCCAATTTTCATTTTTTTGCCATTGTTAATTAATTTTTAATTGATAAAAATCTTTTGGGGCTTCTTAATATGTATTAGTGAATTAGGACATTCAAACATGTGAACAGAGTCTGCGGTTTGCATTTCGGTGGACAGGGGACTCTAGCCCTGGGTTTGAGCTCCATTCAGGTCAGCAACTTTCAAGGTTCCCTAGTTTTTCACATACAGGATTTTGGTCCTCATAAACATGCTCGTATGTGTAAATGAATATGGTATTAATGCAGTGCTTTGCACATGGTTAACATTCCATAAATGATAGCTGCTACCATCTAATTTCATACAAATATTTAAATAACTTTCAAAACATTGTTTGAGCCCTTGTTTAAATAAATGCCAAGAAGTTTTTGGTTTCTTTCTTGGACTGATGGCAAAATAATCCTCATATTGTCCTGTGGTATTTAATTTCCCACTTAGACTTAAGCCTTTATTAAATGCATTGAAATGGTAATTTTTGACAGCACATAAATTCTCCCAAAGGCAGAAATGTATAATCATAATTTTCCTATGTGATATGGAAAGTTAAAATATTTTCTAATTTCCAAAATTGCCTATTTCTTACAAAGTATGCACACTGGTAGAAAAAAACATTCTCAGAAAATATTCAGAAATGCGGGGGCTCTAGAAGAAAAAAATTTTTTAAAAACTTTTCAGTATAACTGCTAGAGCTTTACAAATTAATAAAAATGCTTTCTCCAATATTAAAAATCAGATGCTCCAGATCTGTTACAAAATACAATAGGTGTTGTGTATATAAGACTTGGTCATAAACTGGAAAAGACTGAACATGTGTTCTCCTGGAGGAGAAATTAGTGATGTGGCCTCTTTATATGTTTTCTGGGGCAGACACCACTGGGGTTTATGCACCAGTTGGTCTATTTACTAGCCTGCTTTTGATATACAATTAAAGCAGACCCAATTTCATTTGAAAATCTAAATGTCCAAAGGCCAGGTAATTTTCATCCTAGACATTTCTTGAAAGTTGATTATCTTTTTTATTAGGATACCATAGGGGACATTTTAGGTCAGAAATGAAGCAATATGTCCACATATACTTTTTGAAATGACACTAACCTTCTACTTCTGACTCATCTTCCTTTACTGATTCATGATCTTTGGGTAAAGATTGCTTCCAAATGTTCCATTTCTAATCAGAATTTTTCATATCACTCCTATGAGATTAAATACCTTTTTTTAATTATTTTTTTCTTCCAAGATTTTATTTAAATTCAAGTTAGTCACCATACACTGTAGTATACACTGGTCCATCACTTACAGATAACATCCAGTGCTCATCACAAGTGCCCACCTCTTTTATAAAATTCTTCATTGGTTTATAACAGTACAGAATTTTCTTACATCTGGTTCAGCCATATTGAAATTTGTGACTCAATTCCCACCATCTGTAAAGGTGATACCTAATTGGTCCCAGAGTGTATGCACAGTATAACACATACATATCATTATGTTCACTTTTCTTAATTTTTACTTTATCAATTAGTATTCTTTATATGCTTATTAAAATTTTTACACTTTGTATCCACTTGCCAAAACTGCCATAGCAAAGAACCACAAATTGAATGGCATAAACAACACATGTTTATTGTCCCAACAGTTCTGGAGGCTGGAAGTCCAAGATCAAGGTGTCAGCAGAGTTGCTTCTTTCTGGGCGCTGTGATAGAATCTTGTCTAGGCCTCCAGCTAGTCATCTCTGGCATTCCTTGACTTGTATAAGTACTATCCCAACTTCTGCCTCTATCATCACATGATTTTTTCCTGTGTGTGTATCTGTGTTACATAGTTTCCCTTTTTATCACAACAACGCTCATACTGAATCAGGGCCTACCCCGATGACCTTATCTTAAGTAAATACATCTATAATGACCCTATTTCCATATCACGTCATGTTCTCAGGTGCTGCAGGGTAGGACATACAACTTTGGGAAAGACACAGTTCAACTCAGAGCACACATATATACAAACTTATGTTACATAGGAAACTTTTTAGCACATCATCAGTATATTTATATTTGCTTTTTCCATGCTTTTTTCATAAGATGAAAACAAGTTTCTTACGACCATCAACAATATGGAACAGTAGGTAGAAGTATGAGCATAAGTTACTTCAGTGGACCTAATGGTTCTGCTAGTTCTTCTAGACCATTCTACTAGTCTAGCCTGCCATCCACTCTGAAGCACAGGCAGGTTTATGCCCAGCCTCCCCTGCCTGGTATCCTCTGTTGTTTACTTGCTGTTTTCTAACTATCACCATACATAGCAACTGTCTTCTAATAAATTCTATAAATAGGAAATGGTATATATGGCCGGTAGCTCTGTGTGTAGCCCACATGATTTTGGTTATCAACTTTCAAACAGTAACAGCTCTGTGATACTGCAGCAAGTTCGTCTATTGTCTCATAAGTATTGACAAGTAGGATATTCTCTCTTACTGACAACTTCAGTAAATTGTCACTTTGCTGAATTTAGTAAATTAAATTTCTAAAGATTTAATTGAAGATGCTAAGGCCTGTGGGAGAGCAGAACTGTCGATTTTTAAAATTTTTTAATATTTATTTATTTTGAGAGTGAGGGAAAGAGAGAGAGCAGGGGAGGGACAGAAAGAGAGGGAGAGAGAGAATCCCAAGCAGGATCTGCATTGTCAGCAACAAGCCCAACACAGAGCTCAATCCCACAAACCATTAGATCATGACCTGAGGCGATATCAAGAGTCAGACATTTAACTAACTGAACCACCCAGGTTCCCAGTCATTGTAAATTTTTAATGCTGGTGTGAATTGGGATATGGGAGGGGGTATAGTTATTCCATGATCCTAACTCATCCTGAGGCACCTTAAGATAACCAAAATTACCCAAAGACAATTATAACCTAGATTGTGGCATCATGGTCATTCTATTCCCCAGATCCCACTTCCTTCCTATTTCCTGTTTATGAATTATTTTCCTGCCCCCACACCATCTAATGCACTAATACTAATGATCTCTCTGTCTCTACCTCATTGGCCCTGTGAAGTCAGCCCTTGGCTTCATCTTATAGATGGTCTCTCTTATATACCAAATATCTTCTAGGTACCATAGCTAGAATTAGGTTCTGCTAAACAAAAGCCTTTCCATAAAATTCCCAAGGCAGAAATATAGTGAATACCATACTTCTGCCACTGTTGGCTATGACTGCTGTCAAGAAAGGTCATGAAAATATAAAATCTTCCACCATCAGCATTCCAGTGGCCACCACTGTCCAGCTGCATGGGTTGAAAGGTAGACTCCGTGAGAGTGAAAACTCCTGCTTCCAGCAAGGCTGCAATGGTGGCTTCACAGACATTTGTCACCTAGTGGGACAGTGATCCAATCTTCCTAAAGATATTTCTGGAAACCCAACCTAGACTTCTCCCTTTAACCTCTGCAATTATTTTCTAAACACCTATTTTTGTGTAGTAAATATTTTTCTGTTTCAAATACATAGAGTGGTATTTCTAATAGTCATAGATTTAACTGAATATGAAGGCGAGGAAGAAACATGAAGAGTTTCTGGCACAGAAATACAATTTCAAGGGCATTAGACATCAGAACACCTTTATTTTTTTCCATAATATTTTATTGTCAAATTGGTTTCCATACAAAACCCAGTGCTCTTCCCCATAAGTGCCCTCCACCATCACCACCACCTCTTTTCCCCCCTCCCCCTTCCCCTTCAACCCTCAGTTCATTTTCAGCATTCAATAGTCTCTCAAGTTTTGCGTCCCTCTCTCTCCCCAACTCTCTCTCCCTCTTCTCCTCCCTCTGGTCCTCCATTAGGTTTCTCCTGTTTTCCTGTTAAACCTATGAGTGCAAACACATGGTATCTGTCCTTCTCTGCCTGACTTATTTCGCTTAGCATGACACGCTCAAGGTCCATCCACTTTCCCACAAACGGCCAGATTCATTATTTCTCATTGTCATGTAGTACTCCATTGTGTATATATACCACATCTTCTTGATCCACTCATCAGGTGATGGACATTTAGGCTCTTTCCATGTTTAGGTTATTGTTGACAGTGCTGCTATGAACATTGGGGTACATGTGCTCCTATGCATCAGCATTTCTGTCTCTCTTGGGTAAATCCCCAGCAGTGCTATTGCTGGGTCATAAGGGAGTTCTATGGATAGTTTTGTGAGAAACCTCCACACTGTTTTCCAGAGCAGCTTCACCAGTTTACATTGCCACCAACAGTGTAGGAGGGTGCTCATCTCTTCACACCCTCACCGGCATCTATAGTCTCTTGATTTGTTCATTTTAGCCATTCTGACTGGTGTGAGGTGGTAGCTCAGTGTGGTTTTGATTTGTGTTTCCCTGATGATGA
>NC_043700.1:159879115-159925500 GCF_006229205.1 Suricata suricatta
TGCCTGTATGCCATCTGGATGTCCTCTTTGGAGAAGTGCCTGCTCATGTCTTCTGCCCATTTCTTCAGTGGGTTATTTGTTTTGTGTGTGTGAAGTTTGGTGAGTTCCTTGTATATTTTAGATACTAGCCCTTTATCTGATATGTTATTTGCAACTATCTTTTCCCATTCTGTTGGTTGCCTATTAGTTTTGTTGATTGTTTCCTTTGCAGTGCAGAAGCTTTTTATCTTGATGAAGGCCCAAGAGTTCAGTTTTGTCTTCATTTCCCTTTCTTTTGGGGATGTGTTGAGTAGGATCGGAAGAATAAACATTGTGAAAATGTCATTACTACCCAAAGCAATCTACACATTCAATGCAATCCCCATCAAAATTGTACCAACATTCTTCTCAAAGCTAGAACAAACTATCCTCAAATTCGTATGGAACCACAAAAGACCCCGAATAGCCAAAGTTATATTGAAGAAGAAAACCAAAACAGGAGGCATCACAATCCCAGACTTTAGCCTCTACTACAAAGCTGTCATCATCAAGACAGTATGATATTGACACAAAAACAGTCACATAGACCAATGGCATAGAATAGAGAACCCAGAACTGGGCCCACAAATGTATGGCCAATTAATTTTTGACAAAGCAGGAAAGAGTATCCGGTGGAAAAAAGACTGCCTCTTTAGCAGGTGGTGCTGGGAGAACTGGACAGCAACATGCAGAAGAATGAAACTAGACCACTTTCTTACACCATACACAAAAATTAACTCAAAATAGCTGAAGGACTTGAATGTGAGACAGGAAACCATCAAAACCCTGGAGGAGAAAGTAGGAAAAAATCTCCTAGACCTCCACCAAAACACCTTTATTTATTACTGTCTTTGGATCAATTCCTTGTGGGAGTTTTCAACAAATACTTCACACTACACCAAACCCCAAGTACATGTAATTTCATTCATCCTTTCCAGATTATTTCTGATTTGCCAAATTCTTCCTAATTGCAGAGACATTTACTCTCATTTCCCAACCCCAAATCAAGTTTTCAGGACAATTTTGTATATCCAAACCTACCTGGGTACAGAGGAGCTCAAAATAACTCACATAACAAGAACCACTCTCTTACATGGCAGGTGTGTTTATCCACAAAGTTTTCACTCATTAGATAATGACAGTTGATATGGAAGCCAATGAAACAAGGGCTCACATGTCATGTGAGATATTTAGGGTGTGGCCACAATGGTATTATCCAGAAATATCAAGGTTCCTCCACGACACAACAAAAGTACTAGGAGCTTTCCAAAGGGGTATGATTGGGAGTAGAATGAATAGCCAGTACCACCAGCCTGTTCTCTCTCTCTCCCACCCACATCCAGCCCTCACAGAAACCCATCGTGCCTGGGCACTTTCAGTGTGAATATACAAGTCTTTTTTTTCCATCCACTGTTATTTTCCCAATTGTTATTTTGAGTAACAAGTTTCCTCTACCTGTTCCCTTTTTCTCCTTTGTAGAATTCTTATTCTCCACATTTTACAACTCCTGATGCTGTGCTCCACATCTCTTTGCTTTTTCCTCTGATTTCATTCTTTTTTGGGGGGGGGTTGTTTTTGTTTTGTTTTTGCTGTGTTTTGATGTGTGTCTTCCACTTGACCCTCCAGGCTGATCTCCATGGTGACTAATCTCTTTTTAATTCATCCGCTCAGTTTTCAAATTTTAAATTTGTCAGATGTTTAAGTTTCAGGAAGTCTTTATAAAGCTATAATAGAATCTTGAATCTTTTAAAAAAACATTTTGTTGTACTCATTCTTATAGTCATCTGTCTCCTCTAACAGTTTTATCACCATGCTAGACACTTTCCTATTCTTTTTCTCTTCTCTCTCCCTAATTCTCTCTTCCCTCCTCTTTTTTCTTCCTTCCTTTTTTCTTTTCTTTTCTTTCCTTTCTTTTTTTTCTTTTCTTTTCTTTGCCTTCTTTTCGTTCTTTTTCTCTCCCCTCCTCCCTTCTTCCCCCTCACTCGTCCTCTCTTTCTCTCTCCCCTTATCCTCCTCTTGTTTTAACTCAGAGACACTGCTGGGTCTCCTTAGGTTGTAATTATTTCCCTTGCAGACACATAAGTCTATTTACATGCCAAGCTATTAGGGTACCTGGGAGTGACAGAAACCCAACAAGTGACAGGAAGTTCACAGACAGGGATGTGAGAACTGGAAGCTCTTCAGTCCCCAGAATAAACATCTGACTGAAGCTTGACTTGTCCTCTACTTAAGAGATCCTGTAAGGATCACAGTGCCCCTCTGAAGCCTTCACAGTCAGCAGGTCCGCCTGGAATGACATGCATACACTAGTAGGCTTGTCCTCTCGGGATTACACAGATCTTAAGCTACAGTTTCTCTTCAGGAAAAAGAGTTCATATTCTCAGTCCAGATCAACATCCAGACCAAGACTGAGAATCATCCTAAATTTCCAGCCCATGTCAGGGTCAAAGTTTTCATATACACTTTTCAGTCCCACCACCTTTTTCTCTATGAAAACATAGCTGGTATTTGGATTACAGTTGAAAGTGAATGTCAGGGCAATAGGGATGTGGCAAGCCACCATATCATCAGAATTCTGATAACTCTGAGGCAGATGGTAAAGATAAAAACAAAGGAGACAGGCAAGACAGATTGAAACAGCCCGTATTGTTTGTTTTATGCCTTATCACTTTCCACAAAAGATTTAATATGACTTATAGCAGAACACACACAATAAACCAGCAAAGTGTAAGCAGAGATTAAAAATAAGAACCAAGAGAAATATAATTTAGAAGAGGAGATCTAGACAAGGAAAAAAAATAAAATAAGTGACTTGCATCTAGAGCCCAATGAATGCGCAGACTAACCAGAAGGTTACCTGGGATGCTGATTTCTAATGCATGAGAGAGCATTCATGGGATAAATGCATACAGTATAAATTGGTCTCACTCCCATTAAAGTAGATGGTATCAAGTAATAGTTAAAAACAGCCTTTACAGCCTTTACTTTATCTTTTGAGTAATTTTTTTCCTACCCATATATAATTTTAGTGAGTCAGATATCAGCAAAGTGAACTGAGTTTCTAAAACTAAAAAGTCAGACAAAGGTCTACTTCTGGGGAATAAATAATGTAGTTAACTAAAAAACCTGCATTATGTTTTCTAAGAAGTTGTCTCAGAATGCTATAGTTCTCTAATATCTGCAAGTTAGAAAATTATAAAAGGGAAATGGAAGGTTAGGAAGCAGATAAAATAGGAAATCGTTTGACAAAAATTTTAGTTGGTATTAATGAATGAACACGTGAGTCTGCCCACATAACTTTTTAGAAAGAAATTTTTCTCACCGCCTCCACTACATGAAAGCTTTAAAATACATTTTTTTAAATTTCCATCTAAAAGGCATCAAGTGATTGAACCTGCTTATCAGTCTGCCCTGTCACATAGCACACTCAGTGAAGTGCCTTGTGATGCAGTCCTTCTGACCCTGTTCTACCTTTTCCAGAAGCCAGAATCTTGACTACAGTAACTAGACATGATCTATCTACCTGGTTCAAGCACCTATCTATGAAAATACTTAGAATGACTTTTAACATCATATTGTTTGAAGAAAAACAATGGTTTCATTGAGAACTACTAATTTGAATCTATTTGAAACCATACATGGCAAGATAACACTGAACTTGAACATTAACATACATAGTTTTTTCTAAATAATTCAAAGACTTCATCCTGAGGATAACCGAAAGTTTCTTCTCAGTAAAGAATCCTTTTTCCTTTCCCAGCATGCCAGGAGAATAGACTGTTTTGGTCCAATTTGGATATTTATCTTCCTGAAAATTCTGGTAGTAGCCTTGTTATTTGAGCCTGTTATTATTAACATATTATTTGACATATTATTCTGAGATTCTACAAATGTACAAGGTTCATGGAAATGACCAAATCTTTAGTAAGTAGTTTTGTTGGATAATGACTTCTTCCAATATACTGTATATTCAGTGCCTTTTTCCCCCATCCAAACTCAGCTGTAAGACCTTTATCTCCTTTTGCCATTGTGATTATCATTCTACACTTCTGTTCTCTGCCCTGATGTGGAATCAGGAACTTGTAAGATAAGAAGAGACACTTCCCTATTGGGGTCCAAGCAGAAAAAAACTAACCTCAGTGGGCACAGAACTCCTACCATGCCACTACCTGTGAAACATATTTAAGTAGCCCCACTTCCTGCATTGGCTCAGAGCTGTGAAATAATAGAATACCCCAAATCATATGAGCTGCATTCAGATCCTTAGACAGTAACATTATTTCATATTTATAGGATAATGTCTAAAGTCCTTTCTCAGAGGTGCCCTCAGTCGAGAGCTGACAAAACCCAGAAAAGCAGGTAAATAAGACCTAATTATCCTCATTTTATAGCAGAGGAAGCTTGGAGTCTTAAATCTGTAAGTCAGGGCACAAATCATAGTCCATAAAGTCAGACAGATATATGTTCCAATTCTGGTGCTCTCACTTAGGTAGGCTCCTCAGCTTTCTATTAATCTTAGCTTCCGCCACCCTCATAAACCAGTTGTGAAAAATAAGTGAGATAACGTGTAAATAAAAAGCACTGGTACGATCCTGGCATTTTACGACTGGATGCTCTCTAAATAGCATTTCTTTCCCCTTTTCCCTCCCTCAACGATGTGGGTTTGTTCACCCAGCCTATAACTCTTGACCAAGTGGAAAAGTATCTGCTCCTGGGCCAAAGTTCCCTTCAATATTCATACTTTATGACTTGCCCAACCTCGTGAAAATTTCTGCCTCAGAGTGAGAGGAACAGGTCCGGGTTTTGACCAGCCTAACACTTAAGACAATTTGGAAGCTCCTTCTTTAAGAAAAGAATACAAAATTGAGAGTATAAGATTAGGTATATAAGGGCTATCTAGTTGCAGTCAAAGAAGTCACAGCAAATTATAAATTTTTTAAAGCTGAGTAAAAATGAAAACATTACCAAATCCTGAAAAATAATGTAACATATTTATTAATCATTTTCCAGAAATACCTCTATACTACCTTTTCTGACTTTTTTTTCTGCATACTCCTTGATCACCTCTTCACCCAACAATTTTGAAACATTATCCAAATACAGAGATTAGACAATAAGTCAGTCTTTCCTGTATCATGACTGTTTGTTCTACTTTATTGAAGGCAATTTTATCTGCCATCTGGTCTGGAACCGACAAATCTCACTAAGGTAAAACATACCAGATACGCCAAGGGACCATCTGATGGGCTGGAATGTGCAAAATACAGAACTTCCCCAGTCTGTCTTACTGCTTTAGATTTATGTCTTATAAACCCATGAATTTTTGATAAATTCTATTTCATGTAATTCTCATTTAAAAAAAAAAGATGGAGTTTAATTGACTAGAAAGAACTTTTGCCTTAATTAGGTCTCATTGTAAACTGAGTCCTCCATTTACAATTTTATACATCTGACTGACAGTTGGGAGAATTTTCCATAGACTAGTTTCTGCCTCTATATATTCCAAGCCTCATTTCACCCCTTTTCCTACATGTTTCTGGAGGTGGTTTATGTCACGATACTACACTTTTAGGTCAAAATGCTTATGTGTACACCAGGAGGCTGAGCAGTCACGCAGGTATAATGTGAAGTGACAGGAAATTATGCCAAGTATCCCATAAGTTCCCTAGTTAGATCTCCCCAAATGCACACAGTCACTCTGACACCACACACCAGGAGAGGAAGCATGTCAAAGGAAAATCTGGAGGGAACAAGTAGTCTTAGCTGGTTGTTGCTGACTAGCTTATGTTCTTCAAATTTTACAAAACATATGACCATTAGAACTCATCTCTAGGGCCCCCAGAGTGTAGGTGAGATGGTTGCATTAGCTTCGCTCAAAGACAAACCCACCCCTGGAGGGACCCATTCCAAAGCAAAGTCAGGGAGCCAATGTACTTTCTGGAACCTGAAGCAATTTAAAAGGATAAGTTAACTCCTTACAAAGACTACTTTTATCCCACCTTCAATTAATTTATTTTCTTTGTTTAATGTTTATTTGTTTATTTTGAGAGAGACAGACAGCATGCACATGCTGGGGCAGGGGCTAAGGAGGGGGCAGAGTGAGGGGAGAGAGGCAGAGAGAGAGAAAGACAGAACCTCAGGCAGTCTCTGTGCTGTCAGTACAGAGCCCCATGTGGAGCTTGATCTCGGGAACCAGAGCTGATAATGAGTCAGATGCTTAACTGACTGAGCCACCCAGGCACCCCTCAATTAATTTATTTTCTTTGGCCACTCTTCTGCTTTGAAAACTTGAGGAGTATCTAAGCAAAGAAAAACAAAGGATTTACAGCTGAGAAGAAAGCTATCTAGGTACTGGTTGCTCACTCTATGACATTTTGACCCTTGAGAATATTTTTTAATATTTTAGCTACAACCCCAACTCTGATCTGTCCACTTTGTATTACCATTTCAGATTCACTTTAATCCTGAGAACTCCAAGCTGAAAAGCTTCTGCAGCAACTAGCCACAAGTCATTTCTATTCTGGCTTGTTTTCATTTCACCGTGGATCTTTGAACAGTCACTGAGCTAATTCAATTTTCTGGCCCATTAATCTGGAACTTCAAATCAAAGGAGAGATGATGCATCTCCCTGATAGGTTTGCAGATTGGCAGGGACAGTGGTAACAGTGTCTTAAAACTCCCTGTGTTATCTCCAGATTAGTGTGTGTGCACAGATGGCTCCTTGAATGGCAGAGGAAGGTGTGGGTGCAGGGGAGAGGGGGAGAGAAGGAAGGGGAGGGAAGAGGAGGAGCGGTTGGGGGAAGAGGCAAGGGATCCTTCTATTTGGCATTTCTTCAGTTTGTCATTAATACTAACAAGCTTGGCCTTTAAATATTGTGAAGTGCACAGTGCTTGTTTTTGGAATCCCCATGTCTTCCACTCCCAGTCTCTCTTTGGTTTGACTGCTCAGTTTCCTTTAGCATCCAGACATCTCTCTCTTTACCGCCCTTCTCCCTTCAAGTAACCTGGTTTGCAGGAAGATACCTGATCTAAAACAAAAACAAAATGTCCATATTCAGCTATTTCAAGTGCAAATGAGCACATCTTAGTGTCCCTCAGACACAGTGCTGATGGATACTGGCTGCACATTAAAATTACCCAAGGACTTTTAAAAAATACCAATACCTGGATCTTAGCCCAGAATGATAAAAGCAGACACTCTGGGGATGGGCCCAAGCATGGAGATTCTTCTAGTGTCTCCCCAGGTGAATCTATACTGTTATTTGATGCTCACAGGGAAAGGAAACATAAGGGGAAATCTAGAGCTCCATTTATGGAATTTCAGGCAATAGAAAACAGGGAAAGTATTTCAGGGGGCAGATGGCAGAGGGCTTTTCCAGCAGCTTTAAAATCCCTTCAGTAGCCAATTTACTTCTGCCATTCATCAACAGAGACTTCTGTAAAAATGCTCCACCTACAGCAACCAAGTCAGAATTAAACCGACTGGCCAAAGTGCCAATATCTTACAACAATTCAGTCCCACAACGTCTGGAAAATGTTGCCTTCATATTTCAATTATGGATTTTTTTCAACTATTTTGTACATGTCACAAATACTGACACCAGAGGTCATTATAAAACAGAAATCTTTCTTTCTCTGTTACTGTTGTTTATTAACAAATATTTTGTGAGCACCTGCAATGAGATGTACCCAGGAAGTGATTAGGAGATCAGGAAATATTGACAGAAATAATCCCTATTTCGCTATAAAGTCCTATGATTCTGTGGTAAATCTCTTCTCTGAAGGCTGAACACTTTAGAAATATATCTTATGAGATGGAATTCTGTAGGCATCAAGGCAAATTATTCACCCAAACTGTCTCCTTTCTGGTCTGCCTGAAATTCCTATTTCTTCTCATTGAGTCAATATAAGTTTCACAGAATTAGCTTGGAAAAGGTGACATACACCGTAGCACCTACTGATCCTTTGGTATATATTTGGTGACCAAATCCCTAAGCAGTTTTGTTACCAAATCGTCTAGAACAAATCCCTCAAGGTTTAGGACCCTGAGGTGGAAAGTTCTGTAGGGGAAAAAGGGACCAGGACAGCCCAACCCTCCGGAAGACAGTGTGAACACTGCAGGCCTGGAAAGGACACAGACTCTCAAAAGAAAAGAGGGGAGAGAGCTTCAAGAGCATGGTCCCAGAGAGCGTAGGAAACAGGGGTCAGAAAGGCATCAATGTCACAATCTCCACCTACTTCTCAAGTGTCACCTTGGGCAGACTGAGCCTCTGTGTACTCAGGACAACCTGTTGCTGTTTGAACATTTATGCCTTGATGGCCTTCATTTTACTTGACCTTTCTCCACCAGTTTATACTTGTCTTCTTACAAACTGTCCCCTGTTGCTGTCTGTTCCTAGTTTCTACCTATTTCCACCTTTCACCAGCTGTCCCCATCCCTGCTTAACCCAGAATATAGAGTAGGATGATGTCCTTTTAAAAGAAAGCTGAAAAGTGACCCATGGGTCATTGGGAAAAAGAGAAGTAAGATAGTTGTTGATAGTAGGAATTGTATTACTAAGACACTGCATGTTTACATGCATAGTGATGTAAGCATCATAAAGAGTGCTGTTAACAGTGACAGCAAATGTTCCCATTTCTAGGAATGTATTCCTCCCTTCACCTCCTTCCCTCAATTCTTGTACTATTCTCTGTCTAGAAAGAGAGTGTTCAGAGAACATGTGAAAAACTCATAAAACCGCCAGATGGTAAAGATCTGGGTATGAGCTTCCTGTTCCTTAGTGGGCAAGACCTGAGTCCAAAATAATGTTATTACTGTTTTTATGTAGAAATTCTAAAGTTAACATAATCTATAAGTTGCTGGATACACATATATTACATATTTTTATGATGTTGCTGTTACATACTACCTCCTGTAAGAAAAATTAGCATTTGTTAGACCAACTGTCTTTATATATTAAGACACCATTATATCAGGGCACCTGGGTGGCTCAGTTGGTTAAGTGTCTGACTTCAGCTCAGGTCATGATCTCACAGTTGGTGGGTAGGAGCCCCGCGTCGGGCTCTGTGCTGAAAGCTCAGAGCCTAGAGCCTGTCTTTGGATTCTGTGTCTCCCTCTCTCTCTCTGACCCTCCCCTGCTCATGCTCACTCTCTCTCTCTCTCTCTCTCTCTCTCTCTCTCTCTCTCTCTCTGTCTCTCTCAAAAATAAATAAAACATTAAAAACAATTTTTAAAGGTACCATTATATCCGCACTTAATGATAACTTACGTATGTTCCAAAATATTCTGTACCCCAAGCCAAAAGCATTAACTCATGTCTGCTTTTCATTTGCTACCTGTAACCCATATAAAATAAAGTTGTTTTAAATACATTCAAAGTAGATCTAGATTAGTAAAAGAAGCTGAATTCAGAAGTCTCCAATCAATGGAAAATGATACTGAGATTCTAATAAAGAATGGCCAATGTGTTCTAAGTATTATGAAGACATAAATAAATGTATCTCAAATGAACCAGACCCAAATTACTGGCTCTAATTTTCAAATTTAATTATAAATACAAAGGAGTTTGTTACAATCTAATTGAGATTTACAGTTGCCCAAGGTTCAAAAAGTTACACAATAAAAACCTTAGCTTTGTTTGTAGCAATAGCTTACTAAAACAAAATAGCAGTAATTAAATAAGAAGGAGTAAACTTTTGAGGGGAAGCATGGTGTGAATTTTCTTTTTCAATGCTATTTGATTTAACCATGGAAGATTAATGAAATGAATAAAATGAAATGTATTAATAAATGAAATAAAATGAAAGTAGCAAATACTTGAGTTGAAATATTAGTAGGAACAATTTATAATACATGAAATAACTCTTAATTGCTTGTTATATCTCCCAGTTATTACACATTAGCAGAAATTCCGATATCTACACATGTCTACTAGTGGGTTTTGTTCTTAAGAAGGTAATCAAGACATTTGGACAGTGACATCTTCATTGCCTTCTGTCACTTCATTTACACAATTGAATTTCTACCTAAGTGGAAGGTATCCCCAAAGCAAATAATGTCTATAATGAATGTCTCTTCCTTCTACTTAGTTCTTCCTGCCAGAGTGACATATCAAAAGACTTCCTTCAGTAGCTAATAAATATCAGAGCCTTCCATAGAGTTTCCTATTGTATGTTGGCTCTACTCAGACTTCTGAATTTGGGAGACATTACAAACAGAATAAAAGGTAAAGAAGATAAGGGGAAAATGTGTCTATTGTCCTTAATGCAACATCTTTATAGCTGCCTTGGTGGCTGAAACACCAAAAAGATAACTATTCATGAATTTATTCATTTAACAATTACACATTAAATGCTTACTATGTACCAGGCACTATTCTTGGCACTGAAAATACAGGAGTGAAGAAAATAAGCAAAAATCCCTGCATTCCTAGAGCTATGTCTTTGTGGAAATAGGCTAAATAAATAAATAACAACATACTAAAATAAGTAAATATTAAATGTTAAATGAGAAATGAGCACTATGGAGAAAGACAAAACAAGCAAAAAGAATATTATGTTGGCAAATAGAGTTTTCAATTTTAAACGGAATGGTTAGGGTAGACCTTCTTGAGAAGGTGACATCTGAGTAAGATCCAAAGGAGGTGAGGGAAATGAGCCATTCAAATAACTGAATGAAAAGGGCACAGCAAGTTCAAGGTCCCTTAAAAAGAAGCATGCCTAGTGTGCTTAAGGAACAGCAAAAAGGCCAGTGATACCAGAGGGAAGTGACCAGTAGATGACATAGAGGTAGATTAAGTCAGATAGGTTCAGGAAGGACAGATTTAGCAGGGCCTGTGAAGGTAGTATAATGCTTTTCCACATTAACTCTGCATAAGATGGGAAATGATTAGAAATTTTAAAGAGAAAGAAGTGTCATCATTGGATCAATGTTTTAAAAGGGATCACCTGGGGTGCCTGGGTGGCTCAGTCAGTTAAGCAGCTGGCTTCAGCTCAGGTCATGATCTCATGGTTCGTGGGTTCAAGCCCCGCATTGGGCTCTGTGCTGACAGCTAGCTCAGAGCCTGGAGGCTGCTTCGGATTCTGTGTCTCCCTCTCTCTCTGACCCTTCCCTGCTTGCACTGTCTCTCTCTCTCTCTCTCTCTCTCTCTCTCTCTCTCTCTCTCTCTCGCTCTCTCAAAATCAAATAAAAGAGATTAAAAATTTAAAAAAATAAAAAATAAAAGGGATCACTTTAGTTGTTCAACTGAGACTACACTGTGTAGAGCAAGAATAGAAGGAGATCAGCTAGAAGGTGGCTGAGCTTAGGTTTCCCCCAAGAGCAATGCTTGAGACAATGGCTGCCCACAGACAGTGTATTTTGTAAAGTGACCCTAAAGGAGAGGACTGGGAACTTAAGAAGAGTGAAACAGGGAAATAAAGCCAATTAAAAGCTCTATGAAGCTGAGCTGCTGTGATCAAGTGGGGTTCTGTGCAGGGAAGCCTCGGAAGACAAACAAATCTGATACTCAGAATTTTCCACCCAAAAGATGGAAGAGGGAGTTTTTCCCCAGCAGCTTTCATTCCCCATCAGCCAAGTGTTGTTCCATGGAGATGTAATTCTCTTTAACTTCCAGTTTTGAAAATAGAAAGCAAAAGAATGACAGAGCAAGCTCCCATAGATATCACAAAGAAACCCTGGGAGAAAGCAAGAGATGAGAAAGCTAGAGGTAATTTGAGGGGAGGTACCACCAGGTTACACTTACAAGCAGCCAGGTGTGGAAGCAATGGCTGGACTAAAAAGGTAAGTTGACAGTATGTGAGGTAGGACACAAGAGTTTTCCCACACAGGGACTTCAGGAATGATCCACAAAGGTGGTTTGGACAAAAGTCATGGCAGTGGAAGTGGTGAGAAACTGTCAGATTAGAGTAAATTTTTAAATATAGGGCCAAAAATATTTGCTGACCAACTTAATGAGAAATGTGAGGAGCAGAGCATTTGTGGGGTTCCTGTTAATGGGGTAGGAGATAATTACAAAATAATGAGGTTTGGGAGAAGAATCAGTATCTTTAACTTTGGATATGGTACATTTGATCTTCCTACTAGACAAATGGAAATCTTGACATTTAGTTCTGAACTTAAAGCACAGGGGAGAGATCCAGGCTGGAGCTATAAATTTTGAGGGTCCTGGGATATGCACAATATTTAAAGCCATAAAACTGCTTAAGATCACCAAGGGAATGAGTATAGACAGAGAGAGAAGAGGTTCAAAAACTAAGATATGGAACACTCCACCTTTAATATATGAAGTAGAGAGAAAGAAACTAGCAAATGAGATCAAGAAGGGAGCAACCAGTGGTACAGAGGGAAAATAAGGAGATAGTGTGCAAGAAGCCAAGTTGAGAACATTGCAAGAAAGAATGACTGATTAGGCCTATCAGATGCTGCTGATAGGCCAATGGACCCTGAATCTAGCAATGAGATGTCATTGAAGACCATGACATGAAGTGTCTTTCATTGATGACCACAACATGAGGTGCTGGGCCAAAGCCTGATTGGTCTGGATTTGAAAGACAGACAGGAAGAGGCGCCTGGATGGTCACTCAGTTAAGCAACCAACTCTTGATTTCAGATCAGGTCATGATCTCACAGTTCATTGGATGGAACCCTGTTTCAGGCTCTTGTGCTGATAGCACAGGGCTTGCTTGATATTCTCCCTCCCTCTTTCTGTCCCTCCCCCACTCTCACGCACATGCAAGTTTACTCTCTCTCTCTCTCAAAATAAATAAATAAATAAATAAATATTTTTTTAAAGGAGGAATATATAGAGTTGGTGTGTATGGAAAATCCTTTCAAAGAGTTTTGCTGTAAGAGGAGCAGGAAGTCAGAGAATAAGGTGAGGCAAAGAAAGTTCTTCTATAGATGGAAGAAATAATGATGTTTGTATGTGGACAAGAATAATGTAGTTGAGAGGGAAAGTGATGATTTGGAAGAGAGAGAGGATAATTGCCCAAGCACTGTCCTTGATGAGGTAAGAGGGGCTGGAATCTAACACACTAGTAGAAGTGTGGGTCTCACTTTACTTGCAAAGTGCCGTCACACCAGTGGGAGTAAAGGTAGACTGTGTGGGTCAAAGGCTTATCCCAGGGGCTTGTTGAAGTTCTTTTCTGGTTGCATCTATTAGAACAGTGAAATAAAAAGCCAAGAGTGGGGTCAGAAAAGAAAATGCTGGAGCTTTCAGGAGAGAAGAGAAGGTGTATACATTTGACATCAAGGAAAGTGGGGAAATAAAGAGTAATTGGGCTGCTATTACAAAATAACAGAAATTTATTTCTCACAATCCTAGAGGTTAAAAAATTACAAGTCAAGGTGCCAGCAGATTCAGTGTCTGGTGACGGTCTGTTTCCTGGCTCACTGAGAGCAGTCTTTTCACTGCCAAAGAAGTGAGAGAGCTCTGTGGGGCCTCTTTTATAATGGCCCTAATCTCATTCATGAAGGCTTCACCCACCCTTACGACCTAATCACCTCCCAAATATCATTACATTGAGGGTTACATTTCAACATATGAATTTTGGGAGGAACACATACATCCATTGTATGATACCAGGTAGCACTAAGGAAGTAGTAGAGGGTCAGGTCATGAATTTAAAATGACACCAGTCAACCTGGATGTGAACTTTTCTCCATCAAGACCCAGATCTCCAGGTAAAGACACAGCAGAATCAGGGTTGGATTTAACCAGGGCTGTGGTTTAGACAATGACTACAAAGACACTGGAAAGAGAGAATCAAGAATCAGAAGTGTGTACAAGACAGTGACTTTTATAATTACTAGGAATTAAGTTGATGATATGGAAGGACACAAGGCCAATAAAATGGATAAGAGTGACATCAGTCACAGTATGATCAACCACAACTGTGCTGCCCCATAGTGATTACAGTGAATACCTCCAGATCCAGGACCACTAGGCCCAGGAGCAATTTGTATTTTGAAATAATTATTGACTCACAGGAAGTTGAGAGAGTAGTCCTGCATACCTTTCACATGTGCACCCTTACACCAATCGTGACATGACTGGTAACCGTAGTAGAATACCCAGGAACATTCTTAGGGTATTGGGTGCCTTGTAATTATACTAAATTCAATGAAAGAGAGAAGGATTCCATAAACAGAAGTAGCGCACTCACTCAGCGGGATTCACACACTTGCCCTCTCCTTCTTTTGCATTGGGTGCATGGACTTTGAGCCAGAGGAATAGACTTGGGCCAAACACACTTGAGTTCAAATTCCAGCTCCACTTCTTATTGGCTTTGGAATCCTACACAGGCTGTATTGTGGTACAAGGCTGAAAATCATGCCTCAGTATCACATGCTGCTTTTAAATTTTATATATCTGGTAAAATCAGTAGGGCTTCAAACAGCCTTGGCTATTGGTTCACAGACAGGAATAGAACCCTTAAGATCACCCAGCCTAACATTGCTCCTTATCAAAAGGACCAAGCAGTTCTTGCTTATACCTGAGTAGTGGCTGTCAGTTTCCTGCAAGCCCTCAGAATTACTCAAATCAGCTAAATCACATCCTCCTGTGGGAACCAGGAGCCACTCCTGATCCTGTAAACCCTACCTCCCACAGCTCCAGGTTTCTCTCTCTGCTCCTGAGCACAAACCTGTGTAGCCCTGTATAGCATGAAATTTCCCCCTCCCCTTAATGAACTGCTATTGATCCTAGCTGCCTGTGCATCATAGAAGGTGACCAAAACATGTATCACCTCTCTCATCTTTTAATCTATAAAATGGGAATTCAAATACAATCCCCTCCCCCAAATCAGATAAACTATCTTACAGTCTCTAGGTCAACAAATATTCCTCTCCTGTCCCCCTGAAGATGAGGCCTCAGTTTCAGTGCAAGAACCACTTTCTTTGCAGTGGCTCCTTCTCCTTTCTTGGACCTCCTCTAGCAATTATAACCTTTACTAATCTAATGATACATACATTATTTTTTCATTGTATCCATTTTCACTGTCGCTTCCAAAACTGTAAGAGCAAAGAGTATGCCTTTGCTTTTCTATGTCCCAAAACACTCTCTGCAGTTTTGTGATCACAGTAGATGCTCAATAAATAGAAATAATAGCTAACATTTATTGAGTGCTTACTAGAAGTGTTGCCCTGAGCTAAGAGCCTTAAAATAAGCCTCACAATGGATAAGAGAGCGTTTTACTTATCCAAGTATGGTGGCTTAAAGCAACAATTATTGTTTTATGATTTTGTGGGTCAGAAATTCAGGCAGAACATAGCCGGGTGAAACTTCTATGTGATGTCAGTGAAAGTCATTCAGTGGTATCTAACTGGACTGGTCTGAAGGGCCCAAGATGGCCTCACTTCCATGTCTAGCACCTTGGTGGAGATGGCTGGAAGGCTGGGCTCATCTGATGCCATCAACTGCAGTACTTGGTGACTCAGGGTATTAAGACTTCTTACATGGAAGGGCGTCTGGGTGGCTCAGTAGGTTAAGTGTCCAACTTCAGCTCAGGTCATGATCTCATGGCTCATGGGTTCGAGCCCTGTGTCGGGCTCTGTGCCAACAGCTCAGAGCCTGGAGCCTGCCTCAGCTTCTGTGTCTCCCTCTCTCTCTGTCCCTCCCTCACTCATGCTATGTCTCTCTATCTCTCAAAAATAAATAAACATTTAAAAAATGTCTCCTTACATGAAGGCACTAAGCTCCAAAAGCAAGTATTCTTATGAGCAAGATGGCAGCTGCGTGACCCTTATGACCTAGTCTTGGAAGTCACATCATGTGACCTCATTGTATTCAATTGGTCAAGCAGTCACAAGCCCACTCATTTCAAAGAGAGGGGATATGGATTCAACCGGTTGATGGAAAGTATGTAGTAGACTTTTTGGTCAGGTTTTAGTCACTAAAGATATCATATCCACTCTCGTAAGAAAGTAAATTTGGAATTGAGTAACTTATCTAATGCCATGCAGCAGGACAACTGTGTTAACCCCAGAGGAGGACGTCCACCAATCACGCTCTGGGATAGGGACCCTACAGGATCTGCAATACTTGTTTAATTAAGATACTTTACACTGAAATATTTTAATGCTCTTCAAAGCATTCACAGTATATCGAGAGAGAGAAAGAGCGAGCTGCTTTTTGTAGCCAAAATATTCCTTACACAGACACTCCTACGAGTCTGAGCATATCGTTTACAGTAGAAGGAAGATTTATTACTTTGCCAGAGCTAGCATATGGTTATGACACATTCATAGGAGTGATTGAAATGATTTGGAAAGATGTGTCTAAGTTGCATCACATCACCCAAGATTATGAAGCCTCCTAAAAAGAAGACTGATTTAGAGGCATTATGGCTAATGTAGTTGCAGTTGAAAATTGCTCTGAATTTGCATATACATGCCTTGAAAAGCAAAACACTTCTAGAGTCTGACTTTTCTGGAAACTGTCTAATTAACATGTTGAATATTAGTTTGCTTAATACATGCCCTAGGGCCCAGGGGTGTGTATGTGGGGGGATGGGTTAAACACACACAAGTGTGCATGTCTATGTATGTGTGTGTTCCTGGTGGGAGGTGAGGGTCAGGGCCGTTAGAGACAATAGTACCAGATTATTTTGAAACACATTACTTTTTACAAAAATAACTCTCTCTGTGGGGAATTCTGGCAACAGAAGTGTCTCCAATCAAGAGTAGCAACATGGCAGTGACAAAAATGCAGAAGCAGTGGTACTGAGAATTGTATTTCTGGTGTGAGACTGATCGAAGAACTGAGGGGCATGGGGAAAAGGCAGTATGATATGGTAGTGAGGCAGCAGAGTTCCTGCAGGCTGAGGCTAGAGTCCCAGATCAGACACTGCACACTGACTGAAATTTGAGCCAACTGTTCAATGTATCTGAACCCAGTTTCCTTACTTGCTAAGCAAAGCCGGTAACAGCACAGTAAAGCATTGCTGCAAAAAACTATAGAGATTGCATAGACAGTGCCTAGACATGGGTCTGGTACTTTGGGGGGATTTAATACATGCTGTTTGATGATGATTATCAGGAGACGGTAATTCTTGGTCTCCTCTAATCAAGTTCCATCAATGGCAGAAACATCACCATCAAATTTCCTGCTATATTAAGGACTTTTTAGCACAGGATATAGTGTATATTAAGAACGCTATAACTATTTTGGGATAAAATATATGCATGCATGAACTGGGGCAAGATCAAGAAGAACAAAAATAACGGGGTTAGGGAAATGCTGTGGCAACATCTGTAAGTGTTAAGAACAGAGACTTTGAAAAGAGACACGCCGCTGAAAATCAGCTACGTCCTTCCATAGCTGTGGGCTGCTAGGAAGATCATGATGCTTCCCTCATGAGTTGCGGCAATTAAAAGAAGTACTGTATGCACAGTGTACTCAAAGGGATCAAGCTCCAACACTGACCACTGCCCTTGGTAGTTCTGTTAGTGTTCTAGGTAACGGACACCATTCCTTGGGTTTCTTCCTCACTTACTGTGAGTTCAGTACATTTGTGCATACACTCAGTTAGAACAAGAATTTTGTAAGCCTGTTAGCTTTCATGTGCATTCTGCAGATCTACAAACCTTCCTTTCTTTCTTTTATTTTCTGCTTTAAATGTTTTGGCTCTAGGTTCATGCTAATTCTATTGATTGCTTAAAGTCACATCTACTCTTTCTTTCACTTAGTGAAGATACTTAGTGCCACAATAGAATGGATATAAAGCCTCACACTATAATCATCAAAGCATGCTATTTTCATCGAAAATAAAATGATTTACATTCTATTTCATCCCCCCTAGCAGTTGATATATGTGCTCATTTGATTTAATTTTATTTTTTATTCTCTGCAATGCTTGTCTCTATTAATTATATACAAAGCACATTTCCTTCCAAACTGGTAACCGGCTGCGGCATTTCGGTGTTTTCATCACAAAATGTCAAACTCACAGTTGATTCTGTAATTCAAAGAAATGGCTGCATAGTCCCCCGAGCTCTGTAATGAAGCGTGTTTGTCATGTTTTGTATTATACCCAAACTTGACTTTCTCCATTATCTTTCTTTTAAATTACTAAAGCAATACATGTTCTGGCCTACACATTGATTACTGAAGCAAAGAAAGGTGTTCTCTCAAAGTATTGTATTTCTTAAATGCACTCTACAGATTTTAAGAGTTTCATTCAAATGCTAAGTCTGATTCAATCAATATCCATTCTCTTTTCCTTCCTTAATAAAAATATTGCAGTACTATCTTACAAGAATATTGTGGAGAATTTTTTGTCTATGAGTTTTCTGAAAATAAGCCCATGAATAGGAAATTTATGAAAGAAAGCCTAAGTGGCCAACAAACACAAGAATTAATGTTTGCCTTCCTCTGTAAGGGAGGAAAGATATCTTTTTCCTATTCCCCTCCTAGATTCTCCAGCTGGGGCTCTCTAACTGGAATGACAACAGACTGATAAAGAGAAGAAAATCATACAAATGTACTTAATATAAATTTAACACGAAGACCCAGAGCCACCTGGGTGGTTCAGTCAGTTGAGCATCTGACTTGATTTCAGCTCAGGTCATGATCCCAAGACCTTGGGATCTAGCCCTGGGTCTGGCTCCACACTGAGTGTAGAGCCTGCTTCAGATGCTCTCTCTGTCTTCTCTGCCCCTCTCCCCACTCATACTCTCTCTCTCTCCCGCTCTCACTCTAAATAAATAAATATGTGTGTGTGTTTAAGGTTTTAATAAAGCAGAATACATTTTAGAGACAGATGGCAGAGATGGACAGTGTCGTTCATTAAATAGCCACTTTTTAACTCATATTTTAGGACATATTATGGAATTTTAATGTCTTCTTATAACACAATTACTTGAATTTGGTAGTATTTTAGCTCTTATTACAATAAGGGCTGCCATTTCCTGTCTGAAATACTAAGTTACAAAAGTTCTCTTTGATCTTTTGCAGAGGTATTTCAATTCCAACCTGGCCACCTGTGTTCTACAATATCACTAACAGCATTCTGTAAATATCTTTCAAAGTTTTATGTGAAGGTGGCAGAATGCAAATTCTGAAAGGCAATACAAACCTGCAAAATATAACCGGGCTGCCAGGAAAAAAAAGTACTGGGACCATGTGCAGGAAATCCATTTTGCAATCGACCTGGGTCTTATCAGGGTTCTGTTTGCTATACAAATACTGATGCAGTAGAAATCTAAGAGGTGACTGGGGTTATTTACTAAGTAATCACCAATGTTCTGTGATTAAATATGTGGCATTAGCTAGAGTTAATAGAAAAGGAACTCTAACAACTCAACACACATGCCTTGTTATCTACAGATGATGAAAAAAAGAAAATACTCCTTTCACTTATTTAATGTACCAATGAATTCAACACAAAGTAAATAGTTAGGCAATTGGTTTCTGTTTGTCTTTAGAGTGCTTTAGGAACAGAGAGGCAAAGACATGAACAATCTGATTACTCAGTCTTGCCCACAGAGAGATGGAGAGAAGACATTTGTGATTTACAAAAACAAAAAACAAAAAACAACCCTGTACAGGTTTTGTGAGCAAAAAGAAAAGGAGAAAGTAGTAAATATCTCATCACCTAGAGGTAAGGGAACTGAAGCTAAAACGGAAAAGAAAAGTGGTTGGTGTCAAAGTAATCCTGTATGACCTTGAGAAATCCATCTCTGCCCAGCATCTGGGCACCAGACCTGTAGACCAAAAAACCTGGTTTTTAAAAAAATCACACAAGTTTTTCTTTTAATAACAGTGATTTATTAAAAAGAATAAAAATTAACTATAATTCTTAACACTATTGTTGATATTACATACTTCCTCCAAGGCTTTTCTCTATGTACAAACACTTTCACAGACAATATGCTACTTCAAGGTGCTAGGTAGCCTCTGGGCTTATGCCATAATTTTAGTTAAAATTTAATGCATTCATTTGATAGTTAAATATGTGACCTCTGGGATGAAACAAACCTGGATTAAAATTCAATAGTTTGGAGCAAAATACTTAAATCCTTCGTGATTTACTTTCCTCAATCATAAAATGTGCAAAATATCTTCCTAGGGATCAGGACTCAGCAAAGATTTGGTAAGATAATATACTTAAAGCACTGCACATGAGAAGATAGTAAGCTCTAAATTAATAGCAGTTATTCTTACTTCATAGGTGTTTTAAAATCAGCCCTATATACAGCTTGGGTGTCCCATGTTAATCTTTGGAGACTGGATTCTGGCACTGCCAGTGTGTATCCTGACCAAAGATGGCTAACACACACTTTCTTGGCATTCACAGGCTCCTTACTGGACAAAGGGAGAAACTTAGTCTCAAATTAGTTGGCACTATTAAGAAATAATCTGAAAACAACCCATCATTTTAAATACAGATACCTCAGTTTTGTTCTCTGTGTTTCTCTACATTTTGGTTTTGCCTCCCTCTCTGTTTTAACTTATTTTTCCTTCCTTTCCTCTATGTTCATCTGTTGTGTTTCTTAAATTCCAAATGAGGGTTCTGGAGGGGAGGCAGGGGGTGGGGGGTGGGCTAAATGGGTGAGGGGCATTAAGGAGGGGGCTTGTTGGGATGAGCACTGGGTGTGGTTATATGTAAGTGATAACCAGTAAATTCTACTCCTGAAACCAATACTACAGTATATGTTAAATAATTTGAATTTAAACTTAATATAATTTATTGTTAGGTTGGCTAACATACAGTGTATACAGTGTGTTTTTGGTTTTGGAGGTAGATTCCCATGACTCATTGCATCCTCAATGCCCATTACCCATTTTCCCTCTCTCCCCTGCTCCCCTTCACCATCAACCCTCAGTTTGTTCTCTGTATTTAAGAGTCTCTTACGGTTTGTCTCCCTTCCTCTCTGTTTTAAAATAGACTATTTTTCTCCTTCCTTTCTGGAAAACAATGTGGAGCTTCCTCAAAAAATTATAAATAGAACTACTCTATGACCCAGCAATAGCACTATTAGGAACTTATCCAAAGGACACAGGAGTGCTGATGCATAGGGGCACATGTACCCCAATGTTTATAGCAGTGCTTTTAACAGGAGCCAAATTATGAAAAAAGCCTAAATGTCTATTAGCTTTAAATTTAAAAAAAGAAAAAGAAATAAATACAGATACCTAACAAACACATCTTTATTTGTAGATGCCCTGTTTAGTATGACCTACAGAGATGCAGCATTCACATGATGACTACAGTACCTGGGTTGGGATCCTCACTCTACATCCTACCAGCCCCAAGATCAATCACTTCACTTCAGTTGATCTCAGTTTACTCAACTGCAAAAAATAAGCAAAGCTTAGAACAGTGTCTAGCGTTAGGTTATTTCTACTGTTAAATCCTACATAACACTTAAGACTATCAAAACTGGTTTATTTAATTATTTACCTTCCTTTCCCAACTAGAAGGCAAGCTTCATGAGGATAGGGACTATGTGTGTCTTATTCAACACTGTATCCCAATATTTAGAAGCATGCCTAGCACACAGTAGCTACTCAATAAATATTTGTGAAGTGAATAAGTGACACTATAGAAGGTAAATATTTCCCCCCAATGTACAGATATTGAAACTGAGAATCAAGGTAGTTCAAAAGTTTTGTCCAAGGTCACCTAAATTGTTGTAGGGATATAGGATTTTAACACTATGAACGTCAAACTTAATTGGTGTGCTTTCCTCACCATGACTAAGAATTTAGATAACTTGTTTAAAACCAACATCAACATTCTCTTCCATTGTCATTTTCTTAATGCAATAAAATTTTGAATATTGCTATATTTGTAGCAATAGTTACTTATACAGATAAGAGTTAGGACCTGGAACATTGAGATTAATGAAACTCCTGAGACAAGAATTCCAGGACTTGTGACTTCAACCAAATGTTATCACTAAGTAAATAGAGATTAAATGGAATGGTATTATAGATTGAGGATCAGAGAAAATCTGTCAAACTAAAAAAACAATGTAAAAGCACCATAACATTTAAGATTATTTTTAAAACCAGAAGTCCCAGCTTGAACCCAAATTATTAGAATGTTTTCCTTTTTTTAATAAATATTTTGATTTTATAAAGCATATTTCATCTCTTATGTCTGTAATACTTCCTTTTATTTCTCCCAAAACTAGAGGACTGGTTACAAAAGTCCAGTCCATCCAAACACACATTTACTGAGCACATTTATCTGAGCTGAGGCCCTTGACTGCTCTGGGACCAAAAGCCTGTGGTAATTTATGAACCTTTAAAGTCTTAGAAAGAAATGTCAGTTGAACTTGGTGCAAATCTGAGAGTCTAGAAGCTCATTCAGTGCTGCCTCCAAGATTTGAAAGAACCTTTGGGAAAACTAAAGTTCACTAGCAGCCCTGACATATCAGAAAGAAGCTAATAATGTTGGGACGTCCTGCTGGTCAACAGTCCTCTGGGTTTCCTTAAATCATTCAAAAACATATTACTGTCAGTCACTCAGCTGGGCCTCAGAGGGCCGCGTGATTGAACTGACTCTGCTCCCAGTTATTGATTCAAATGTGGTTTCATGGACAGCAAAATGCTTAGGGCCATGTAAGGCTCCAGTTCAAAATGAAAGGAAGGTGCGCCTTTTGTTCACTACGTTGCTTCACTCATTGACCCCTGGGTACCTCCAAACATTGGCCGAGGCAGAGCTGAGTTTTCTAAACTCCTACATCTCCTTCCTCGTGTCACGAGGGTTTAATTAATACCCAAAGGACGATGCTTTCTCCTGGGACAGGAAGCTGGCGTGCCCTGAGGGGCGATGTGCAGTTAGGGGTTGTAGATGCAGTACTCACAACATGCCACTTGGGGGACAAGCCGCTGTGTTACCTGGACCCTGTGACTGTTTCTGAAAACAAAACCCTCTGATAGGATCATTTTCCTCCAATATTGAAAGAGCAATATAAAAACATGACTGCAAAGTCTCAGGGCTGTGTGTGTGTGTGTGTGTGTGTGTGTGTCAATTTTTTTCCCAGCTCACACGACTTGAGAAAATACCCGATTTCCACCTACCCTGTACACTTCAAATATAGTAAAATCTTGGATTGTGAGTAACTTGTTCAATGAGTGTTCCACAAGATGAACAAACATCTCTAATAAATTTTAACTTGATAAACAAGCAATGCCTTGCAATATAAATAGTACGTGATGCCAAATGTCACATGATCACAACTAAGTCAATGGTTCTTAACATTCTCTGTATACAACTGCTTTGGATTACAAGCATGTTTCCAGAACAAACTGTGTTCAAAAACCAAGATTTTACTGTACTTCTCCCATTTTGCTTATTATTTCTTCTGATCTAGCAACTTAGAGTGGGTTCCAAAGAGTTTAAAACAAAGGAAAGGTCTAATCTTTGGAAGAATAGGGCTACATTTTACACATTTGTGGAGGAAGGGATTTGTCAAAAGCTGGTATCTTCCAGAAGATCAGACTGGAAAGATATTAGTGGCACAAGTACTTCTACACACTAAACATGTGAGCCACATGTTTCACATTCACTGTGCAGCAATGTTTTTTCTTTTCCTTTTTTGTTGCTGTTAACATTTAAAGAGAAATGTCGGCACACAAATTGCTCGGTACAGCTCCAATTTTGTGTCCTGTCTCTGGGTCCCTGCCTCCCTCTTTATTTACCTTGACATGAGAACCTTTATTCTTGCCAAAAATGGCTGTAGAGGTGGAAACACAAATTTATTTGTGTGTCATCACTCCAAAAACTAAAAAAGGAACCAAATTATCCAAGGAACATTGGATAATAAGATAAGTAAGATTTAAAAAAAAGGCACTGCTATAAATATATCTGTCCAGATAAAATTTGAACTTTTTTTTTCACTTGTCTTCAGAAAATGGCCAAAGGTTATATTTTGCCATTACAGCCCTTAGATGTCAGAAAATATCCTTAGGGCTCCTGGGTGGTTCTGTCCATTGAGCATCCAATTTTGGCACAGGTCATGATCTCATGGTTCAAGAGTTCGAGCACCGTGTCGAGCTCTCTGCTGTCAGCACAGAGCCTGCTTTGGATCCTCTGTCCCCCTCTATCTCTGTCCCTCCCCCTCTCAAAAAACAAATAAAACATTTAAAAAAAAGAACTATAGAAGATATCCTTAAAATACAATCATATACATTTACACACACACACACAGGTCATTTGTAGAAAGCTTAGAAAGAAAATCAAAAGTCAAGATAGATCAGTCCTTGATTGATACCATGGTCAAAATTAGGGATTATGTGTTTGTAAGAACAAAATGATCACCAGGATTTAGGAGTAAGGAATGCATGAAAAAAGGCCCCGGGTCAGTCAAGCCAATGGTATTTTTTCTTTGCCAATCACCCACCAATTTCAGGGGTACTGTGACTAACATCTGGAAGGCTGTAACAAGAGTTCATAGCTGGTCTCACAAGCAGGAACTAGCTCAGAGCAGGATCCACATTTGCTTCTGATCCAGAAAAGGATATTTGAGGAGAGGAGTCAATTCAAGAACTTTGTAGCATTTTCCAATTCAAGACCAGTCTGTCCTGTCTGAGCCCAGACCATTCACCTGTTGACTTATGAGATTTATTTAATCAATAAATAAATATAAAATAACTATAAATAAATAAATATAAAAGATGAGACCAAACCTTCGCCACCTCAGAATAGGGTCAAGTATAAGGAAACCTGGAGTATTTCACTGTGAGAGTTAAGTGTGATTCAAGTCCGCCTGCTCCTGAAACGTCGTAGTAACAGCCAAGAGCTTATGGATCTTAACAACTCTTTTGGAAGTTTACTGGCATGATTCTTTCTTCTGCCTCTGTTAAAGAGCTTAGGGTCTGGCATAAGGTCATTTAACATGAGTTCTAGAGTGATATTCACTACATTCTAAGCTCTGCCACTTGACCATGTTAGTTTCCCTGTTTAGTCCTGCTTTCTCATTTTCAGGTGGAAAGAGTAACACAATTCACTTCACAAGATTGCTGGGAAGATTAAACCTATTTAATATTAGACCATGTGACAGATCTGGCACACAATAAGCCTTCAATAAATATCAGTTACCATCATTAGCATGATCATCATTACTAATATTATCATTCTGTTACAACGAAGAAACTTCGTTGCTGGTAAAAGCCAATAGGGTCCTATATGCCAGAGGACCTTGGTGAATCTGTTATTGCCTCTCTCTCCTTACCTTCAACTTCCCTCTTTCTTTACTGGATATTCCAGGAGCATTTAGTCATATGTTACTATCTGCCTTTCTTTTTTTTTTTTTTACAAAGGTTCTCTTGATTTCACACCTTCTAGTTGCTTCTTCCTCCTTGCTTGGAAAAAAATTTGAAATAGTTGTCTGCACATATGGTCGAATTTCTATTCTCATTTCAACCCATCCCATTATGACTTTGGCCCCTAGAGTTACCGCCATTTTTGCCAATTCCAATGGACAATTGTCAATCCTCATGTAACTAGAACTTTCTACCTCATTCACTATCACTTACTACACACTTATTGAAACATGCTGGGTTTTATTTTTCCTTTATATAACATTTTTGTGACTATTAGAGTTCCTCTTTGTTCAGTCCCCAGGTCTCTTTGGTTTTTATTTGTACTCTCCCCATCAGTGATAACGTCCAATCCTATGACTCTTCATATTTCTGGCTATGATATCTTTATTCATATAAGCAACTATCTCCTTGACTTCCCCCTTGGAGTCTTCCAGGCATCTAAATATGCCATATCTAAAATGAACTCCCAATATTTATACATGTTCCCGAATATTCTCCTCCTCAAATCACTGAATTTCCATGAATCAACACCCATGTATTTGCCTGTTGAAACCAATGTCATTCATGATATTTCCCACCCACATCTAATCTATTGTTCATTCCTATGAATAGTCTCTCTACAATAGTGGTTATCAGTTAGAGGAGATTTTGTCCCCAAGGGATATTTAATAAGGACTACCTGTCTGTCTGAAGACATTTTTGTTTTTAATACTGGGGAGATCAGGGAGTGCTACTGCCAGAGGGAGAGGCCAGGGATGCTGCTAAATATTTCTATAATGAACTGGACTGGAAAGCACCATAACAAAGAACTATGTGGCCTCAAATGTCAATAGGCTTAAGGTTTAAAACTCTGCTCTTAAATATGTCCTGAAAGTGTCCAATTCTCAGTCTCCATGCCAGCACCTAGTCTAACTCATGACTCTCTTTGGCTCTATTGTTTCAGGGGCCTCTGTGTGGTCTCTCACCTCCTTCACTCCTGTCTCCCACTCCCTCATCCTTTTCTCCACACAGCAACCAGAGTAACTTTTGTAAGGTGTGAATCTGATCCTATTAAAATCCTACCACCATCCTAACACCTTTCAATAGTTTCCCCGCTGCACCTAAAATAACAGCTCAACTTCTAATCAAGTCCTGAGTCTTATCCACCTTTCCAACTTTGCCTTTCCCATCACTCTCCCCTCACTCAGTCTGCCTGAAGCACACTATGCTTCCAGAATTTTCTTCCTCCCATTCTAAGTGTATCCAAGCCTTACTAAATTTTATATGCTCATATAAATACCACTTTACATTAAGCCTTTCCTCTAAAGCTCCATGATTCTCTCTTGTAGTACTCTTTTTTAAAAATATAATTTGTTGTCAAGTTGGGTAAAGTAAAGTATATACACTGGGCTCTTGGTTTTGGGGGTAGATTCACATAATTCATCACTTACGTACAACAGCCAGTGCTCATCCTAACAAGTTCTCTCTTCAATGTCTATCACCCATTTTCCCCACTCCCCCACCCTCCCCATGAACCCTCAGTTTGTTCTCTATATTTAAGAGTCTCTTATGGTTTTCTTCCCTCCCGTTCTGATAGCACCCTTTACTATTCATTGTGCTTGGGACAATTTCTAATTATATTTTTAAGTGTTTATTATTTAGTGTCTGTCACCCCAAATAGAATATTAGTGCTTTGAGGTCAAAGAGCAGGAGAATAAAAGGAATTGTAAAAATTCTGGGATCCAGGACATGTGGTCTAATCTTCACTTACTTTCTTCATACTTCTGTTTAGGGTTCATGCTATTTTCGGGGAGTTCCTATGCTTCAGCATGGGGGAGTGGCACACACCTGTGACTCCTACAGTGGATGTTCATATGGGATATATCTGACCTCATCCACATTTTTCCATCTTTATTTTAAGAAGCCTCCACTTCACTCTCTGGCCACAGTAATGAGCATCTTTGGAGCAATCACCCTATGGCTTGTACAGCACACAACAACTGCATTGCTTTCCCTTTCTTCAATCATTGCCAAAGATGTTCTGATATCATTTCCCATATCCAATCCAACAGCAGTCCTGTCAACTCCCACTTCAAAATATACACTAATGTGTCCATTTTTTACTGCTTCCATCACTGCTGACTTAGTCAAGGCCAATATTATCTTCCACCTGGACTATAAAATAACCTCCTAACTGATATCCCTAATTCTACACTGCCTCTCCACAATCCATTATGCACAGAGTGTTTAAGGTTTGCTTTTCTTTATTTCACTTGACCCAGTTATTCCCCTGATTAAAAGAAGTGAAAGTGTTGGTATGAGGATAAAAAACTAGTCACATTTTTTAATGACAGGATTGCTATTGGACTGGAGTATGCCTCCCATTACCCTAGCTTTTTTGCCAGGTACATAAGCCCTGAATGAACTGGCTCCTACCTACCTCTCCAATCTTATTTCATACTACTTTCTCCCTCCATCACCTAGTTCAATCCACACTGATCCTAGTTCTCTATATGAAAACACATGCCTCTGGGCCTTTGCACTTGCTCTTCCTTCTACCTGGGATATGGTGTCTTCAAATCTTTTCATATCATTCTGGCATCAGCCCATATGCCATTTTACCTTCCTTCTCCATGCAAGCTAAGGTAGTTCCCCAGTCACTCTATCATCTCAGTTAGTACACTTACACAATGTACTGCTATATCACACTTTGTTCATTTTTCATCTTCTTGTTAATAATGAGAGGAGAACTTGCTTTAACTTGTTCACTGTAGTATCTTCTGAAATCTAAAAAAGCTCCTGGCACAGAGTTGATGCTTAATAAACAATTGTGGTGCTATTAAATTAGTAAGTTTAAGAGAATATTCTAATGTCATCTTTGTTGAGGAACCATGTTAGCTGTTCCCCTTGTCATCTGGTACGAGTATTCACAGATGAGAGTAGCCATTTAACAATTTCAGGCATGTCAGTCATGGAATACCAAGGCAGAAGTGATGTCTCTCTACAACTAAGACTTTGAGAAATCTAATTGACAGTCTTAGGTGGACACATTCTCCTTTGCAATGACCCAAGAGAATCATAAAGCACCATAAATAGGAAATGAGTTCCTTATCAAAAAGAATGGTGATGAATAAAAATAAAATTAAAAACTCTAATATCTATGCTTGGGAGAGATTAGGCAAGAGTGAAATACAACCATATTATACCTCTTGCTTTACACTTCCATACATACCACAACTCAAGGTCTAATACCTTCTGCAATAATGTACTGGTTCCACTGATAGCTTCTAGAGGCCATGATGAGCAATATTTTATACATATCTAACAGGTCTAAAGCAAGTATAATAGAATGAAAGAAATTCAGAAGGATGTTTTTAATTTAATGACTGATTAGAGTCTAGTTATGTAACTAATATTATAATTAATGGTAGCTTAGTGGATACATTTGAGTGAAAATTTTAGTAAGCTCTTCTCTAGGATTAGCAATAAATTTAAAAGGTCAGCTTTTCCTTTGCTGAAATGTGTTGAGGAACCCTGAACAATACACAGTACTTTGTGTTCTCTGTCAAGGGAAAGGACAAGTATATACTGCTTCCTGTAGCACAATTTCTCAAATGCCAATGTGAAAAAATATCCTTTTCTTTTAAAATTTCATTTGAGGCTAGTTAATAACAAGGCCCCCAGTCAAAGCCCAGCAGAGCAATCAGCTTTGACTAAGTCCTTTGTCACAGCATTGAGAATGTGCCAAATACAGAAAGTTCCTCTCTGAGTCTAAATGCTCCCAGGGCATGTCAGGGCTACTAAGTCAAATCAGCACATTACCAAAATGAAAGTACAATCACAGTCTCCTAGGTCCAGAACAGATGGCAAAATAGTAGATTCCTGGGTTCTTCAACCCAACCCTAGAGGACTATGGAAGCAAGAGGGCCCGATAGATTATAGGACACAGAAAACACACACACTTGTCAAAACTCTGGGGAAACTGAAGCTTTTTCTAACTGGAGTAGGTGTGGGAAGTTGATGACTGACTGCAGCCTGTAACCAATGAGAATAAAAACCAGCAGTAAGAGGAGAAAAACTTCTAGGTTCAGCTCTTTTCTCTCTCCACAGTAGTTTGGGATGATGATAGCCTGGCCTTTCACCATAGAAATTAGCAACATGAGTTTAAGTCCTCCTGGTGAAGGCACTGCACTGTAAAATCTCTAAGAGGGTGAACACTTGATGAAAATATATGATTTTCTAAATATATTCCAAAGCTGCATCTCTTTATTAATTAAACAAATTTTTAGATCTAAGATATATTTTTATTTAAATATATCTGACATGCAACATTGTATAAATTTAAGGTGTACGTGTTAATTTGATACCTTTTATAAAGATTGCTGTTGTAGCTATAATTAGCACCTCAATCATATCACATCACATAATTATCATTTCTTTTTAGTGGTTGAAATAATTAGGATTTAATCTTTTAGCACATTCGATGGTTATAATACAATATTGTTGTCTGTGTTCATTTTACTGTGCATTAGATCTCCGGGATTTACCTCAACCTGCTGCAGATTTGTACCCTTAAATGTCTGTCCTCTACCCATCTCCCCCTAGCCCCTGGCAACCACCATCCTACTCTCTATGTGGCTTTTTTAGATTGCACAGTGATATAGCATTTGTCTTTATCAGTCAGACTTATCTCACTTGGGATAATGTCACTTAATTAATTCATTATATTTATTAATTTAAAGATAAAACTCTTGAGTTGCATGCTGGAGTGGTAGCAAATGGGAGAGGTATCAGCAGTAGTTTTCGGTACCTGGAGATCACTATTCTCCCCTCTCCTGAAGCTCACCCAGATGATTCTGGATGAGCGCCTCGTCTCTGGCCCTGTCCCATACACATCATCAGATGTAGGAAAATGTGATTCTATGAGTTTAAAAAAACAAAAACAAACAAACAAGCAAAAACAGATATTTGAACACTGCAACCCACTGCTAAAACGAAAAATAGGCTCAACCACATAAGTTCTTGGAAGCAGAATTATTGGAAATATGAGCAAAAAATTCAAAGTAAGTGTAATAAGATAGAGAAGACATTAGTGACATGGAGCAGTAATGAGGAATTATGGTGAGAAAACAAATAGAAATATTAGATATAAAAAGTAGAGCTAAAATAAAGAACATAATAAGCTAATTACCTAGATAAGTACGTTGATGAATGAGTTAATGAGTTGAAAAAAAACCTGAACATTCTCAGAGGCAGCAAAAAAGGATAATAAAAATTTACATATATATGTATGTATATGTGTGTGTGCTATATAAATATAATGGTAACAGGTGGATAATAGAGTTCCCATGGATAGGGAAAACATGCATAAGAGTAAAATTTGAACAAACAAAAAGGATAAAATTGCTGTAATTCAAGAAAGAAAAGACTGATAACTGAAAAGGGGCACAAACCCATAGGTTATTAAACAGGAGAGAGAAGGACAAATCCACACCTAAGTGCATTATTATTACAATGAAGGATATCAAAAACATAGTAAGGGGAAATAATAAAAATGTGCAAAGGGTAAGAATGGCTCCCCTACAAAAGGAAAAAAATCAGACTGGCATCTGACTTCTCAACCACACACTGAAGGCAAAAATTCAGCACAGTCATATTTTGAAAGTAATAAAAGAAAAAGAACTTTCCTCTTAGAACTTTCTATCCAACCAAACTATAAATCAAAGATGAGAGCACAGCAAAAATGTTCTTGGGCACTGAAGGCCTCAGATGGTTTACCAGCCTAAGATCCCTAGTTAAAACACACTTCAAGGAATCAATAATAGTGGGAGAGAGGTCAGTGGGGAGGATATGCTGTTTCAGGAGATGCAGAAAGGGGGTGAAATTTCCTGGTACTTGTAGGTTGAATAGTGTCAAAAAAACAATTCATAATTATATTATATTTATATTATACTTATGTTACTTTTTTTACATAGGTTTTATTACATGCCAGGCACTCATCTAAATTCTGAACAGATGTAATTCAAAGACAACTCTTTGACTATTATCTCCATTTTACTGATAAATAATTCAGGCATGGAAGGTTATGTGGCCTACCCAAGGTCATACAATTAGCTAACTAAGTGCAACAGTTCATAAAAAAAAATTCACATTCACCTCAAATGAGGTTAATCCCAGAAATGCAAAAATAGTGATGCTTCATAAAACTCACCAATACCATTATCTCATTAGCAAAGTAGAAAAAAAATTATCAATTAAATGATGCAAAGAGACTTAAATAAAGTTCAGGACCTATTTATTTTTTTCAACAATCTGAACAAACTAAAACTAGAAGAGAATTTCCTCACATTGGTGAACATTGTATATCAAACACTACCTTTAATGGAGAAACACAGATAGCATACCCTTTAAAAAAGGACACAGTACCCAGCATCACCACAACTGACTGATACGGTTCTAGAAGTCTTACCAATACTAGAAGAAAAGAAAAATATCTAGGAGAAATAGAAAAAAAAGTCACTGTACATAATATTATCATCTAATAAAACCATAGAATTATCACCAAGAAAGCAATTAAAAATAAGAAAGTTCAGAAATTTAACTGGATATAACAACTTAAGAAATCAATAGTACTAACTTAGCCCAGCCATAACCAATTAGAAAATATAATAGCAAAAAATAAAGAAAAGGAAAAAAAACTCTAAAGTATCTAGAAATTAACAAAAAACACACAATAGCTATGGAGAAAACAAAAACTCTAATAAAGGTCATACAAGATGATATATAAAATTAAATGGGCATTTTATTTTTTTAGATAAAATGACTTAACATTACAAAGATATTTATTCTTCCTAATTATTCTATTAATCTGATGTAATATCAATCACAGTTCCAGTTGGATTTTTAAGAATTAAATGAATTTATTCTATTATTTAATAGAAGGATGCCAACATTATAAAAGATGGGGGAAAAGAGGGGCAAGCAGTTAGATATTGATTCTTTTAAATAATAATTTAAAAATTAAGATATTGGGGATGCCTGGGTGGCTCAGTCAGTTAAGCATGTGACTCTTGATCTCAGATCAAGTCATGATCTCACAGTTCATGGAATTGGGTTCTGTGGAAGGCTCTGCACTGGCAGTAAGGACCTTGATTGGGATTCTCTGTCTCCTCTCTCTCTGCCTGTCCCCTGCTCACGTGCTCTGTCTCTCCCTCTTAAAATAAGTAAACATTTTTTAAATTTTTTTAAATGTTTTATTTATTTGTGACACAGAGAGAGACAGAGCCTGAGAGGGGGAGGGTCAGAGAGAGAGGGAGACACAGAACCAGAAGCAGGTTCCAGGCGCTGAGCTGTCAGCACAGAGCCTGACGCGGGGCTCGAACCCACAAACGTGAGATCTGACCTGAGCCGAAGTCAGAGGCTCAACCGACTGAGTCACCCAGGCACCCTGTAAACATTTTTTTTAAAGTAAGATATTGCCACAAGAACAATCATGTTCATGAATGGAACATAATAGCTCAGGGACAAAACATGTATATTGGATGCTTTTATATAAGAGAAGACTAGCATCACAAATTCATGGAAAAACTATGAATTATTTAGTAAAATGGTTTGACAAAAGTGAATCCCTACTTAACCTTCTATATCAAAGTAGACAACAACAGAAATAAGTATCTAAAGGTGAAGGATAAAACTAAAAAGTTGGTAGAATAAAATATTCAATAGCTACAGACCTGGAGAAGCAGAAAGATTGTTTAAACAGAACTTTAAAAGCACAAAGAAATAAATGATTAATTTGTCTATATCAGAATAAAGAATTCCTGGTCAATAAAAGAAACTATGGATAAAGTTAATATATAGTTGACAGAATGGAAGAAGATAGTCACAAAGGACAACCCAAACAGGCAAATGAGTAAGAAATACGAATATCCAATATATAGAACAAACCCAAGACACTGACAAATAGATGACAAGTCAAAGTGCTGGTAATTACAGTGATGCAGATTAAGGTATTACAGAATAGTAAAATTAGAAAGCTGAATAATGCCAACCATTCGTAGGAATACTGGTAGTTAGGAATCTTATTCATGCTGGTGAAAATATAAACTAGTACAGCCTTTCTAGAGAGCAACCTGATTCTAGTCAAAATATGAACCACATGACTCAGCAGTTCCATACTTCAATGTATTTCCAAAAGAAGGCCTTGCAGGGTCCCTGAAGAGATAGATGTACAGAGTTGTTTATCACAGTCCCAACAATGATGCCAGAGTTTTTCATAGGTCATGTGACCAACAGAGAGGGCAGCTGGACATGGACCATCTAGGCAGACTGCCACTCAGTTCACCCATTACAGAATTTCCCCAATAAGGAGCTGAAAGATGGCTTGTTTTCGCCAGAGCTGGAAGGAAGTAGAAGGAAAAGAGCCAGAGCTGGACCCCACAATGAAAAGTGCAGTGTTGTCATCCCCTAACACCCTTCCAAAGACTCACACCTGTGTCCTATTTGATTCCCTGCCAGAGAGAGGGCAGTGATTGTAAGTTACTGTTGCTTGGAAAAGCAGCAAAAGAAGGGCATTGTTACTGACCAATTAAGGCAAGAGATAATTATCTCTTATCCTCTCCCTCCTCCCACTCCAGCAAAGTAGAGGAACTGGACTTTAAACAGAGTTTGAAGAGGAGGTAGCTCAGAGCTATATCATATGCACCACTGTCTAAGCAACCAGAGCCGAGATCAAGTCCCCTCTAGAGAGGGAAGAACACAAGGCAGTTGACGAACAATCTTTATAATGCTTTTCAGCTCTATAGTGTCCTTTCTGTAGGGACCCTGTTATAGTCTGAATGTTGTGTCCCTCCAAAATGCGTATGTTGAAATTCTAACCCCAGAGGTGATGGTATTAGGAGATGAGATCTTTGGGAAGTGATTAGGACCCAGGGAAGAGCCCTCACCCGTAGGATTAGTGCCTTCATAACAAAGGGCAGGGAGGGTTTACTTGTCCCTTGGGCTATGTGAGGCTGCAATGAGAAATCTGCCATCACCCATACATGCTGGCAACCTAACATCAGACTTCCAACCTCCGTAACTGTGACAAATAAATTCTGTTGTTTATAAGCCACTCAGTCGGTGGTGTTTTTGTTGTAGCAGCCTGAACAGACTTAAGACAGTTCCCAAAGGAAAAGGAAGGTCAGAGCCAGAGGTGAAGCTGAAGCTGCTCAGCCAAAATAGGAATTAGTTTAATTTTCCTTTACTTGTATCCCATGTAACTTCAAAAATTACTTCAATCAAGCAGAATAGAGACCACATAATGTTGGTCTTCCTTCTGACATTTGAAAGGACACTCCCTGCCCTGAAACCTGAGAAATTATCATCATCACGTGTAAAGGAAATATGCAGAGCTGGTCTGTCCAACACTGTGTCCATCATAGCAGCTCCAGAGAGATGGGGATGAAGACTTTTTCTTGGACAACAGCACACAAGGTAGCTTTGTATCACAGTTGTACCAGAGATTTCTAGAACAACTAGGGTAAAGAGGAGAATTACAAGCAAGATCAGGAGCTCCTCAATGTCTTGCACTTGCAAGTCCTGGAAGACAGTTATTGATCCAGATCCTCAAATGGAAACTTACAGTTTACAAATGATAGAGAAAATAAGGAGTTAAAAGTAAGGAAAAAAACCTTACAGGGAGTGTACGCTATTAAATAATGGAAAATGTTCCTTTTCATTATCTCTATCTCTGTTCCCAAAGACAACATGAAGGTATGACCATAAAGGAGCCAATCTTATTTCTTTGAATAATCTTAACGTTTCACAAAAGCCATCAGTTATTGTTGCCAAGTCTCAAAAAAAAAATCCTTTTAACCACTGGACCACAACAAAATTGAGCATAATCTATGCTTTAACTCTGATTTGTATTTGGCTAGATAGACCTGGCCAGGGGCTGTCAAATGATTGGTTTGAGATCTAACAGCCAAATATCTTAATATTGCCTTTCATATCAAATGTTCAAGCATTAGATGCCCTGAGGAGTTGGTTTTTGATGTAGTTATTATTACTGAAAGCAACAGAATATCCTAATATCTTAAATATTAACTTTTGCCCTGAAGTAAGACAGGCACATGCAAATGTACTAATTTGGGCCTGAGGGGTTGTAAACAAATACAGAAGTAGGGGGGAAATGTCCCAAGTATGAACAGTTAATAGCTAATTAACCTATAATACAGTTGCTTCTCCTGTGAATAATTAAGATTTGACATTTAGCAATAAATATTAGGTCAGTGCTTTCCTTTGCTCCAATATAATCCCCATATCATGGAGGACAATTTTCTTGTCAAAGCCAAAGTCCTCAAAAACAGGATTTAGTGGGGTACAAAATTCTGTTCTGTTTCTTAGTGTTCGTAATGAAGTTGGTTGCAATTTTATTTGTCACACTCATTCACAGTTTTATATCAAGGAAAGAAAATGACATTTAAGAAATTAATTGAGTTCAGGGCAAAAGATATCTTACATTTGATGTTTCTGAAAGTCTAAATATAAATAAAAATGTCTGTCAAAGCATGTTTCTGAATTTTTATAAGACTATAATTATACACATATTTAATAACCCCATTAGGCAGGATGCTTTAGAAAGCACTGACGACTTAGATTATTGTGATTAGCATAATAATTAGGTCGTTCATCAGGAAAAACTATGAATAATTCATTCTAATTAAGTAACTGATAGAACAGTAAATCAACCATTAGTGCCAGACCACAGTAAGTTATGGACGGTAGTAAATCAACAGTAAAACTAACTTATGGGCACAAGATAATAAATTAAGATATTATTAAATATTTGTTCTATTACTAGAAATATCACCAAAAATTCTTTCTTGGTCTTTGTATGTTTGACAGTCAGTGGACTTACCCCAGGTAGGTGGTGTACTTTGGTGCTGCATGAATAACTTGAAAAATAGGGGGAAAATTTTGATGTTAGAGATATGAGGAGGAAAGGTGCCTAGCTTCTAGATAAGAAATGTTGCCATTGGGTTATTTCTCTCCAGCTATGCTAGGTGACTAACTTTTGAAAGCTGGTGTAGGAATATATATTACACTGGTATGAAACAGCTTATGGAGAAAACAGGTAGTAAGAAACTCCTCCAGCCCATAATGCTGGTGTAAATGATTCTTCGAGACAAAAAAAGATCCTGTCATGTCAACCTTATGTCACCATATAAAATGAATGCTAATCCTCACAAGGAAAGTAGAGATCCAGCTTGTAAACCCTGTTGCAATGCTGGACCTCAGAATAATCTATTATTAAATAGTCTGCTGCATCTTCTATTTTAGTCAGAAGGAAAACAGCCCAAGAGCTACTTATTTTCCAGAAGAGAGATAAAGATAAATTTAGAGATTTTAATAATCAATATCAAGATATATGTGAAACCTAGTACATGAGGGCCTATCTAATTCATGGAAGTATTAATTTGAAGTTTAGGATGCAATAGCCTTTAAATCAAAGTGTGTTTCTGTTTTTCTTTATAACCTATAAGATAATAGTATATGATCAAGTAGAGCCCAGTATGGAAAGACAAAATGGAGCCTTACTTTACTGTTAAGAGTAACTAAAAATAAAGCGTTAGAGAATCCAAAGAAATTCAAGTGAACATGGGAACTTGGGAATTGTTTTCTATGCTGAGCAGAGGATATGTTGGATGAATAAAACATTTACCTCCAATATGAACTCCCCAAACCCCCAATAACTCTCTGGCCATAGCCTTGACCTCAGAAATGCTACTGTTTAACACTGAATGGGGTTGGGGTTGAGAATGGCAATGGTAACTGACTAGTAATCCAGTAGAACGTACACATCAGCCAGGAAACATGGGAATTGGAAATCTCCACACCACAATTCTCCAAGATAGGCTACAAATATGGGAGCCATTCCTAACTTCTTCCTATCAACTTCCCATCTAATTGGACTCCCAGTACTGTGGACTTGACGTAAAAATCTTTCGACACTGCTCACACTCATAGTTCTCAATGGCACTATATTGTCATGCATTGATCATCTCTTGCTTATTTTGATAAAATGTTATCTTATTGGCTTTTGTGCCCTCCTACATGTCCTACGCCAACACAAATCTGATGGCTGAAATCTATCACTTAAAATACTCCAATAATTTCTAATTTCTTTACTTATAATTTGGTGCTCACTAACTTCCCCCAGCACTCGCCTTACCAACTCTGGGCAGTAATCCTTGCAGATCTCAGAACACGTCATGCTCTCAAGTCTCTTAAATCTTGGCACAAGTATGCTGAGATCAGACAAATTGGAGCGTCCACCCCTGCAGTTACTACTCTAAGGCCAGATGGCATATGATTATAAATTCATATTTATGCACAAGTCCCAAGGTACAATGGTACTGGGCCTGGTTCTCTTCATCCTTTCTCCTTTCACCTGTTATTACAGTGCGCTTAGCAGCACTGAGTTTTGTCCCTCTGGGTAAATGTAAGAGAGCTTCATCTACCCAGACCAGCTCAGAATCGAAACCAGTCTAGAATGAAATCACTTAGCACTAAGGGTAGACCACAGAAGCACTGCCTGCAATTAGCAGCTAGAAACAACTGCTCTGAAGAAAACATACACAGAAACAAAATTAAGAGCCTATAGCAACTTCCATTTCTTATGTTTTCATAACTTCTTGGATCATTGAGGACAGATATTTTTCTGCACTTACTACCCCTAAGTACCTATTAAAAAAAAAGGAAGCTAGCATAATTCCCCATTTCCTTGCCTCCTCAAAAAATAAAAATAAAAATTTTTAAATGTTTATTTATTATGACAGAGAGCACACATGAGCAGGGGAGAGGCAGGCAGAGAGGGACAGAAAGAATCCCAAGCAGGATCTCTGCTATCAGCACAGAGCCCAAAGCAAAGCTCAATCCCACCAACCATGAGATCAGGACCTGAGCCGAAATCAAGAGTCAGAGCCTTAACCAACTGATCCACCCAAGTGCCTCCTCTTAACAAATTTTTAACCACAGACCTCAGATACTGAATAATTCTCATTCTGCATTAGTGTGACCTAAGTGATCTACTTCCCAGAAGGACCTAGCAACATTGGCCTCTCTTGTTCAAAAGGAAGCATCAATATTATGGAATTAGTGTTGATTTGTGTGTGTGATCAAGGTATTGTGATCATTAATCAAAAAGAGTCTTTATGCATTAGAGATGAAGTGTTTATAAATGAAATTATGTATGCCTGGGACTTGCTTTAAAATAATGAAATGCAAGAGGGGATAACCACAAATGAAACCAAATTGGCCATGAGTTTGATTATTTTTAAACTGAGTAATTAGGACATGAAAGTTCATTATACAATTCTCTCTTCTTTTGCATATATTTTTTAAAATCCATAACAAAAAACCTTTTTTAAAAAAGAGAGCATCTTTAGAGCTGGTTGATCCCATTTATTCCTATAAAAGGGGAAAACCACTACAAGACATGTCAAGGGTTCAGGCCTCCTTTAGGATATTTTCTGAGGGTTTCCTATAATATCACTGAACTCTTCCCACTTGAAAACATCTCCTTTCCCACCCCAACCTTCCCTAACTTCTATTTATACTTCACTGATTAGTTTAGATATGCCCCTTCTTGGAAAGACTTATCCTAATGCCATCCTACATCCTGTTTGCATGAAGTGTCCCTTTTACATGCTCTCATAGCACCCCATGCTTATTTTTTAAGGGCTGTTATCACACTGAATTTTATGTATTTTATGTATCACTGAGGAATTTGAGCAGCTGTTTACTCTTTGGTTGCTCTACTTGTCTATGTACTATACAAACTGAGAATAGGGGTTCCAGCTGTTGCTCAGTTCATCCTCTGATTGCCAAATATACTCCTCTGTACCCCCATTATGAAGGAGCAGTCCTAGTGCCTTACGCTTATCAGAATACGAACCAGAACTTCTGAATGTATAGTACCAGAACACAGATTCCCAGATATGGGTGACTAGGGGTCAGGGCGAGTAGGGCCACTCCTATTTCACCTTGATTCTCAGACCATATATTTTACCTATTTTAAACAGAGTGTCATTCAATGAATGTTGGCTTAAGGTGTATACCATATTCTGAAATCACTGAATTCACTCGGATTATGAACTCTAAACTGGTGCCCAACTGGATGTTCAAGAGGCCCTTCTAAAACTCTTTCAGGTGGAGAGGGTCTAGATGGTGCAATGTGGAGAAGGACAAGTGGGCCTCTTTGTCCTGTGCCTGGCACCACACCTCCTTTGCCCTAAATTAGATCTCTTAGTCTAAGGCAAAGTTATGGAGGATCCCATGTTGGTAGATCATACACCTTATGAGCCCTAAGATGTAAGTGCTGCCTGAGGCACTATGGGCAGGAAATACAAAAAAGTATCCAGAATACATGTCAATCCCAATCGTGATGAATTATCATCAAGGGCCAGAGTCACATCATCTCTGCTTCTCAATACAGTGGGTTGGCTGTTGCTTTCCAAAGTTAGCTTAGGTGGAAGGAAGCAAGCATAGGAAAGGGCAATGAATTCATTTTCTGAAGGTTTATACATTCTCATGTGTGGTTGATTAATGAAACATTAGGGTAGATGGGGCGTGACGCAATCAACTTGTGTTGATGTGGCTAATTGGTTTCATAAAATAATCATACTAGGGGTTCTTGGTTTCTGTTGCTTGTAGTCTGAACATTCTGCCTCAGAATTAGTATATTTAACTTGGGGAGAAAACGTCTGAGTAGTTGTGCCCATGCATAGGCTCCTTTCTTGAGGATGTAGCTGTTCCATTCTTGAACCCATTGTAAAAGCACTGGGATTGTCAAGGACAAAGGTTGTTTGGTGGTGTAGTGGTTCTTCTGCAATAAATGCTCTCTAGTGAGCATTAGCACACAACACAAAAGTCCTCACACTCCGTACTCATTCCCTTAGGTCCGTCCGCATGCCTCTTCCCAAGACTTCCTTGTCCCTGACGTTCTAATCATTCTCTTTCATACCTTTAGCCTAACAGCTAAACTATTTGCTCATATATACACTAACCCCTGCACCTCCTATCATCTCTACTCTAGAGGAGACCATGATGGCATTTTGGGTTTCTAGGTTTCAGCATAAACTTGGGCCCTGCATTAAATAGTTTCTGCATAAACTCTTAAAAGATCTAAATATTCCCTTTATCTCAGTGTTTAGTTACCCAAGTAAATGATGATAAATTCCCTTGAGAAAGGACTAAGAGAATCATTACCATATACATTTGCTATGGTGTTAAAAGGCCTTTCATGATGAGAATTTAGCCTCTTCAACCATTGATGAGTTCTAGGGCTGATAAGTCACTAAGGCCTAAAATCTGGTAAGACATCATAACTTTCCATTAAAATCTTCTGCCTATCCTTTATTGATCTCTTCTAATTACATATTTTAATTACATATCCATTTTTGGCTACCCATATATTTTGTTCCTAGGAATACCATGTTCTAATGGACCATTTTTATAGATTACTGCAAAATCCTTGTGACTCATAATTTAGGGGACCCAATGAAAAATGAAAATGTGGGGCTCTGTATTAATGAATGAAAGAATTATGATGAAATTCAAGATGGTGACAGCATAGCATTAAACAATCTTAGGGGCCCATTTGAGCACTACTCACACATCCATGAAGTGGCCCTGCCTTCCTGGATCAGGTCTTGCTGACCCCTATTCCTAATTTGCTGTCGATTACAGTTATTATTCCCACTTTGCTCTGACAGGTAAGTGCTATCATTTGGCCTCTGCTATTCTGGGATTCTATCCTCTCTACTGTCTTTTTGGAGCTCAGTCTTGGGGTATCTCCTCCCATCATCTCTGGACTACGAAGGAGATTTGTTACTGAGCTTCTTGGAGATGCTGGTGCTTCCTGCACAACTGCAAACCTCATTGACCTGGTCAGAAAGAGTACCTGCCATGCTCTTCCAAGGAACAGTCAGCTGGAAGATTTTATAATCTTTCAATGTATCCATTCTAGCAGGTCCATTCTTTGAGTCTTTTGATCCCTTCCTCTACAGTTTGCTGTAACATTTCCTATATATCTAGTACATTTAACACTCACTTCATCATATCAGTGATGAATACTTTATCACTTTTTCCAAGCTTCCAAGATTTACTCCAGTAGCATCTTGGGATTACTTCCTAGGGCCATTATCAAACTTGCCCTTATCCAAAGTTATACTGACAACTTCTTGGTTACTCCTAGACAAGTTCCCAAGAACATTCAGGGTCTATGCCTAGACAAACTCTTATGGTTCCTGCCGGCATGGTTAAGTCGGTTCTACTGCTGCTTTGTATACAATCTCTCCCCTTCCATTGATCTGCATTTTCCCAGTACAGTTTACAGAGATTTTATGTTAGACATGAGTCTGGTGACCAGGAGGGGAGGCAGGAACAGATATTAAGGAGAGCAAACATTGTTTTTAAGGCATTTGCCTCCTCTTAAGTCTCTGCATAGTCTTTAAGGAAGAGGAAGTCCTTTCTCTTCCATTGAGGAAAAGTGGGTCATTTCCACAAGCCCTAAAGATTTAGAACATTTGGTGGGGGAAGGATGAAGGTAGGGCTTACGTACAACAATCCAAATATTCCAAATATATGAACTTTCTATTTTCATATATTTTAACAATTAGAATGGGTCTATATAAACGATGATATATATTTATATGTACATATACATATAGCAAACTAAACAGTTCTTACCTATTATAAGGGACATGGAAGGGACCTTTGCTACTATACCTTTAAATTGTTTATATTTTCCTCTCAGACCTTTGCTGATGAGAGTTGACTAGATCACATCCTCGGTTCATAGCATATTATCATTATTTGTACTAGTAGGGCTTTCCCTTATTCATATTATTTACTAATATTTACCTATTTATTTTTATCTTCTTCTTAATTCTTTCCCCATACTCCACAGGTAACTGTTACAATGTGCTTATACTAAGATAGTGCACTGAATCGTCAATCAGACTCACAAAATCCAAGTTATACCCAGCACCCAGCTTTACTGATGATTATTCAAGTTTATAAGAAAGGAGCCATATCACATCAGAGGACGCACTTTGGATTCAGAGTGTCAAGCACTATAGGTAATACAAAATAGCACAAGGAAGTCTCTTAAGCTTTGTGGGTCTCTCAACCTTTATACCGTCTAGTCATGTAGCACTTAACATTATTCAATCCAGCTATGGCTCATAAAGCCATGAACTCAAGACTAATTTATAATAAACAGTCAGGACATACCAAGTATATCCTACTATAAAGATTCTTCAGATAAGAAATTAGTATATAGCACCCGCTGGAAGATCTTCAATTACCTTTCAATTAGTAAATTCCATTAATTTGATAATGAAGGGGTCTGGCTAAGGTCAGAAGTAACTCAGACAGGGAGAAAGTAACCAAGTTAGAGACTTATTTATTAATCCTTTTATAGTGTTTAAAGTTTACCTTCATTTTCATGCATTCTTAAAGCACGCATACTGTTTTGTAAGCATGTATGTATGTACACACATTTGCATTCAATATTTGCCTAGACATTGCATATTTACATTAAAATTCTACTTCATACCAGTATCTTTTAATCCTGTGTTTTAGGACCCATCCATACTGCTACATGAATACTGCAGCTATTGCTTCTAACTGTTGCATACTACTCCATTTTATCTATCCCCTCTCCTAATGATGGACAGCTGGATTGTCTCACTTCCCTAGTACCAGAAACAGTACTTCAGGCAATATATTTACTCATAAGAATTTCATTAAGAGAAAAAATCCAGAGCATTATTCTAGAGCCACAAGGAAAACAGATATGCTTTATTAATAATATACCATCTCCAAAATGAATATACTCAGAGTGTACTCTCACCAAGGCATGAGGATCCCCACATCCCCACATTCCTGCCAACATTTGCCATTACCCAACTGACAGGGGTAATAATTACAACAGAGATGTTTCACTTGGTTTTGGGTTCTCTGATTACCAGGCCTGTGAGTATCTTGACACATGCTTGTTACCTTTTTTGAATTTCTTCTTCTCTGTATTCTTTGTTCATATTCTTTCTATATCTTCCATAGTGCAGTTAAAAATGGCACATTCCCAACTTGACGTCCTCTTAACTGAATTCCAAAATATTCCATGGCCACTCAAATACCAAAAACAAAAAGAGAAATGCAATGAGGGGGCAGAGTAGCAAAAGCTAGTGGTCCTCACTAATTTGGTAAAAATAACTTACTCTTGTAAATTTCCCTAAAACATAGAACAATGTGAATGTCTTAGGAAGGTCCCTCCTAAAGCAAGTAAGGGACCCTAAAGCTAAGCGTTGTTTCCTTCACTGTAGATCGATCCAAGGTCCCATGTATATATGGATCCAAATTGAGTTCGCTATTTACTTTCTTATTATGTCTTCGTAGTTGCCTGCATTTTATCAACAAGCATGTATTAATTTATTATATACATTTGTATTGGAAATTTCGTAGAATTTTCAATTATAATTTTATATTTTACTTTCAATTCAAATTTTATGTAGCTCCCCTCCCCTGCTCCCTCACCTTGTCTAATAAAGGATGAGTCTTCTGACCAACAGGATTTTCCACCTTCGGACATTGCTCACCACCATGTGCTTAGAGGCATTATTCCCTCTGGTTTTTATTGTCTTAATCAATGACAGACTGAGGGGTGGAGCCAAGATGGCGGAGAGGAAGGGAGCTCTGTAAATTCCGTCCACCCTATCTATTGAACTGAGAAGGACATTACTCTCATCTGCAAGAGCGGAAGGAGAAAATACGGACTCCAGAAAGAAAAGAACCTCAAGGATACCTGAGTGAGTGAGTGTGAACTGGGGATATCTGAAAATGGGCCAGCCCAGGACAGGCAGAGGAGGCAGGAGCCCCAGACCAACGGGGCAAGCACGTGGAGTCCGAGAGACAAAGGGAAGAGACAGAGAGTCTGAATACGCTCATAGTGCTGTCTCTGGGGAAGAGGTAAAGAAGGCTTGGCCGCGCTTGGAGAGAGAAACCCACTCCATAGATAACTGCTGGGTAGCCAGAATCCCGAATCCGGGTGGCACAAGGGAAGGAACAGCTTCCAGCCCTAAGCCATCTCGGCGGGGAATCAGCGGCAGCTGTGGCTGCGCCAGGGGCGCGCACTTCGAGCTTGGTTTTGGGAATGGGATCACGCACCTCATTTCCACGGGGCGTCTCACCCCCTGCACTGGCTGCACGAATCCCGAATCCCGGATGCCCACAGGAAAAAATAGGGCCCACACCTACACAACCCCCCACAGGGAGTCAGCGCCAGGTGGAGGCCTGGGCATGTGCTTAGGCTAGAGGAGCTCCCAGCTCATTTCCAGCAGCACAGCGCCTTGGGCAACAGCTATCAGAAGCAAAGAGAGACTCAGTTTTTTTTTCCTTCCCCCATTGCAATCGCAATCCTGGCTGGGGGTGGGGACTCCGCAATTGGGTCTGTGAAGGTGCACACTTCACCTCCTGCTGCTCATTTCGCCTCAAGTAGGGGCAGCAGAAATCCCTGCCTGAGCCAAGACAAACTGATTCCTCCCCCCTAAGAAGCCAGCCACCAAAACAAATACATTTCATCTGTGATAGCACAAATGTGCAGGGACTGGAACTTTGAACCGAGGCGGGCCTGGAAAATACAACTCAACTCAACTGCGGCCCAAGAAGATTGGACTCATTAGAGTGGCCTACCATGCTTAGTTTCGCTAAGCTTGGCGTGCCACCATTCTAATCTCCATAGACACCAAGGCGGAGCCTCTGAGAGCAGCCTCCAAGACCTACCACATCAAACCACGCCTATCCACGAGGGGAGATGCTGCTTTTCTTTTTTTTATATAAAAAAATTTTTTTCTTCACTTTTTTCATACTTATTTCATTGTTATATTACCTTGTTTTCTTTTTCTTTACTTAATTCTTTTAAATTTTTACTCCTTATTTTCCTTTCTCCTTTCTCCCTTACTTTTTCACCTTCTTGCAACTCAGATATATTCTCCAGTATCTCATCCTTACCTCTCCCCTCAACTGGTCATACACTTTTAAACTGTCTACTGTCCTTTGTTGTTTCCAACCACCTTTTATTTTTTTTATTTTTTTTCTTCTTTCTCTATTCTTTTTATTTTCACATCTTCTCTTCTTTTCATCTCTTTCCTTCCCATTTTCTTTCTTTTCTTTCCCCCCTTCAATGTGGTTCTTTGTTTGAATTGTCTGTGTGTATGTGTGCTTCTGTTCCCTCTGTGTTTGTCTGTCTGTTTTCCTTCTTAGGACTACACCAAGAAACAAGCCAAAGTGTGCAAGAAGGCGAGTCACAAATATTGCAGAGTAGGGAAATAAAATACGGGCACGACAAAAGAAACTGAGAGACACCATTAAGAGAATGTTTCCTGAAATGACAGGCCCTGGACAGTCAATAAGCCTCCTTTAACAGAGAAATATTAATAGGTGCACAGTGCACAACGAGCTTTCTAAAGGTGACAAGAGACAGAAAACTAGCAAAAATGACAAAACGAAGAAACTCTCCCCTGAAGAACTTCCAGGAGGAAGTCACAGCCACAGAACTGCTCAAGGCAGATCTAGACAACATATCAGATCAACAACTTAAAAAGCTTGTCATAAGATTAATCGATGGGGTTGAGAAAAGCATCAAAGAATCAACCAATGAATTAAAAAAGGCTATAGGTGAGGTGAATAACAAACTGGAGGCAGCCACCTCAAGGATTGATGAGGCAGAGAGAAGAATAGGTGAATTAGAAGATATAGTTATAGCAAAAGAGGAAGCTGAAAAAAAGAGAGAGAAATTAATCCACGAGCAGGAAAGGAGAATTCGAGATCTGAGTGATACAATCAAATGGAACAACATCTGTCTCATTGGAATTCCTGAAGAGGAAGACAGAGAGAAAGGGCCTGAGGGATACTTGACCAAATTATAACCGAGAATTTCCCAAATCTGGGAAAAGAAATAGACATTCAAATTCAAGAGGCACAAAGAACCCCCTTAAAATGTAACTTGAATCGGCCTTCAGCACCACATATCATAGTGAAACTGGCAAAATATAGAGATAAAGA
>NC_043700.1:159925600-159955250 GCF_006229205.1 Suricata suricatta
AAGGACAGAAACCATATGTTTGCACTCATAGGTCTAACAGGAAAACAGGAGAGACCTAATGGAGAACCAGAGGGAGCGGAGGAGGGAGAGAGAGTTGGGGAGAGAGAGGGATGGAAAACTTGAGAGACTATTGAATGCTGAAAATGAACTGAGAGTTGATGGGGAAGGGGTAGGGGGGAAAAGAGGTGGTGGTGATGGTGGAGGGCACTTATGGGGAAGAGCACTGGGTTTTGTATGGAAAACAGTTTGACAATAAAATATTATGGAAAAAAATAAAAATAAATAAATAAAAAGAATTATAAGAGAAAAAAATCAATGACAGTCTCTTACTAATTGAGACTGCTAAGAAAAATGCAGTCCATCCCCTTTCAAATTAATGAATTAGTTCATGCATTTGTTTATTCAACAAACAGTTCTTGCGTTCCTACTATGTGTTCAAATGTAATGAGTTCAACAGGAGAAAAAAAACATGTTAAATTAAACCATTAATTTTTACTGTAAAACATCCCTTTATCAAGAAGAAAGTAGAGAGTATATGGAGAATACATAAGTACCTTCTTCCTTCCTCTTATAATGTAAATAATAATAATAGTCCCCTTTCTAATAACCACTGTTTTAAGTTTCTAGAGTTTGCAATGGATCAGTAGTAGTTTCTGCAAAAACAAAGATTATATGTTCATTACCTTTCCCAGAGGTCACTTTCCCATTCTACCACCATAGTCATATACACATGTCTAAGTCACAATGGTCCACAAAAATACTGAGGGCTTTTTCCATGCCCCCAATAAATGCAGTGCTGACTTAAATACTGTCTTATTGAATTATAATTCTTTCCCACTGTGTTCATGCCTCTTTCCCTCAATACACTGTGAAGAGACATAACTGTATAAGACTTTCCTCCATTGAGGAAGATCAACACACCTTAATGTAAAGAACAAATACTTTCACAATAAAGTTGAAAATGAGTACATTTTTCTTTTGAACAAATGTTTGGGTTTTTTCCTAACATAAAAATTTGTGGTGTTAATTATCTATAGATAAGTTTAAGCATGGCAAGTTTGGCAGATATTTTCCAGAGACTTCCATATTTAATGCCCTAGCATATCTCTTCAGCTTCATCATCTGTGGTTTCCCGCATCTTAGCAAAGTTCCCAAAACAGACCATGTTGTTTAATACATCAGCATTTTTAGCCTCACTGCAACTTCTTCCTGGAACTTGTTTCCAACATTCCTTTCTTCACATGCTTCTCACTCTTTATTCAAAATACAGATATTTTCATAAAATACAGTCAGTTGAGCGTCCAATTTCGGCTCAGGTCATGATCTCATGGTTCGTGAGCTGGAGCTCACTGCAGAGTCCACCTCAGATCCTCTGCCCCCACCCCATATCTCCCCTGCTCATACTCTCTCACTCAAAAAATAAAAATTTGAGACACCTGGGTGGCCCAGTCGCTTAAGCATCTGACTTTGGTTCAGGTCATGATCTTGCAATTTGTGGGTTCAGACCCCGCATCAGGTTCTGTGCTGACAGCTCAGAGCCTGGAGCCTGCTTCAAATTCTGTATCTCCCTCTTTCTCTGACACTTCCCCATTCATTCTCTGTCTCTCTCTGTCTCAAAAAATAGACATTAAAAATTTGTTTAAATAAAAATAAAAAATTTTTAAATATATAGTTTTGATCCCGATTCTTCTCCAATTGCACAATGCCCCTCTCTGAGACCCAAAGCATCCTGAGCACTCTTGCTCAAACACTTAGTCTCTTGAAATATCTACTTGTCTGCCCAGCCCACTAGCCTAAAAGTTCCTCGAAAGCAGATATTGTTTCATACTCATCTTCATCTATCCAGCTCCTACCACAGTCTCTGCCACAGAGCATCTAATCATTAAATATTGAACAGAAAACTCAACTAAAATAACTTCTTGGAATAGCACTTTGCATTTATACAACCGTAATCATCCCCAAAATGAATTCTGTGGCTAAACAAAATAGTTAGCTTCTGACAGATGGAATTTGAGGAGCAGAGAAAACACCACTGGCAATCTTACGTTACAGTCCCTGCTGGAGCACTTTGGTGGCTCACTCACTTAAGCCTCTGACTTGAACTTAGGTCATGATCTCACAAGTTCTTGGATTTAAGCCCCACATTAGGCTCTGCACTTGACAGCTCAGAGCCTAGAGCCTGCTTCAGATTCTGTGTCTCCCTCTCTCTCTGACCCTCTCCAACCTATGCTCTCTCTCTCTCTCTCTCTCTCGCTCTCTCGCTCTCTCTCTTTCTCTCCAGAATGAATAAATATAAAAATATTTTAAGTCACTACTTATCCTTTAATTACAAATTTTAAATGCCAATTTGTATACTGTACATGGAGTACATTAACAATCTATTCCCTGATGATATTATAATGTATGGCTTAGTGAAGTGGTTTTTATTTATTTATTTATTTATTTTTGATTTCATGAGCAGCTTTAATGATTGTAATGCAGAATGACATCATACAGTCCACCTTCCTGAATACTCTCTCTTCCCCACTCTTGAAAAATACATAATTTAAAACAGAAACAGTAAGTATATATATATCTTAGTGATGAAGTGACAGAAGCACTTATTGCAAAACTATCCTATTTACTCTAAGTTAAGGGTTTTTCTTTTCTTTTTTTTTTAATAGTTTATTGTCAAATTGGTTTCCATACGACACCCAGTGCTCTTCCCCATAAGTGCCCTCCTCCATCACCACCACCTCTTTTCCCCCCTCCTCCTCCCCTTCAACCCTCAGTTCATTTTCAGCATTCAATAGTCTCTCAAGTTTTGTATCCCTCTCTTTGCTTTTTGGATTTGAGGTGCAAATTGTTTTGTGTTTATTTTTTCTGTACATATTTTGAGGTGACTGCATTTTTTTCTAAATAAGGTGTGAGCAGAGAAATCAACTAATGAACCAGGGAAAAGTGAATGAGTTAGTTAAGGCTGGATGAGGAAAACGGAGCTAGCACCTTAGACTCGCTACTGCTCCTTGGAGCTCAGCACAGCAAACATCTGCAGGCAGCAAGCACTGTCCTTCTCTGGAGCACCAAGCCAAACTCGATGTACAATAACTCTCTTCCTCCATCCCTACTCACTGCCTGATCATTTATTTCGATTTTCTTTTTTTCCCTTTTTAAAAAAATGTTTTGAATTGATCAAGGAGGTTCTGAGACTGCCAACTTCACCTGTGTTCAGAAGTATGAAGTCTTCTAGGATTCTGAGGTTACTCCAGACATTAAGGAGGGGGTTCTATAAGTGATACATAATTACCTGCTTCACATGCATTCTATCTTTACTATTTATTATTTAACATGTATTGTATGAAACATGCTAAAGAGCAATGTTGCTCAATTTACAACATGATTATGAAGCACCTGGGATCTTGTTAAAATGAGGTTCTGACTTAGTAAGTCAAGAGAAAGGTCGGATCATCTACATTTCTAACAAGCTCCCAGGGGATGCCAACACAGCTGGTCCCCAGATGGTGCTTTGAGAAGCAATAAAGGATGCAAAGAATGGATGAGCTATTGTCGCCAGTTCTCGTGAAGTTCACAGTCTCACAGGAGGCACAGACATAAATGGTAAGAACTCAAATGCCAGGCAGCAAAGGGCAAGTAATAAAGAGAATGCTGAAAACCAAGCAGGTCATAGCAGAAAACTTGCAACACGGGTGGTTTTCAAAATCTCCCTTCAAGTGCTTTAAGAAAGTGATGTAGAAAAAATAAGAAAGACCATCATGAAATCAGTCAGTAGGTCCCAAAAGAAATTAAATACATTCTCCCAGACTGGAGGTCACTTTCTTGATCAGTTTCTTAGCATTAGAGAATTGGTGGGGCTTTTTGTTGTTGTTATTTTGTTTTGTTGCTTTCTGTTTTTTACTATTACTGGCACACTTCTGCTTTCTTGTCCCACAGACAGCAATGAATGAAGATGGACTCCAGAGAAAGGAAGCTGGAAAATGCTAGCTTCCTTCTGGTTTCTGAAAACAGCTTCCTAGACTGGAAGTATTCACGCTGGCAGAGATAGTAAAATTATCAGGTCAAAAATCTATGCTTGTTATCAAACAGCCTGGCCAACTCCACCATGCAGGTGTTCAGGTGTCAAGCTGAAAGGGAAGACAAAGGCAGATGTGCCCACACACATAACCGTGAACTACTTTGGAAAATTCCACAGTATGTGGCAGGTACTTCTCTGTTCTCTCCCATTTTGTTCATAGGTGAACAGCTGTACTTCCAAAACATAGGTTTACAAACCTGGATGTGTTTGTCATGAAGCTGCAAGATCAGAGGATGGAAGTGCCACGTGAATACAATCCTGTGAGTGTGTATCAGGATTTCACTCTCACAGCATCTGCTTCCAGGAAATATATACAACAGCCAAACTGACCTGCAGACAATCAGTGAACATGCAAATCTCTTGCTGATGGAGGATCTATTTCTCAGGAAAAAAAAAAAAAACCCTCTGTCTCAGTGTTGTTCCCTCATCTTTTTGTCCATACCAATGATACAGCAGTGGTGACTGCACTCTGTAGAAAAAAACACAAGATTTTCTTCTTCAGTATTACTTTGGCTATTCGGGGTCTTTTGTGGTTCCATACACATTTTAGGAGTGTTTGCTCTAGCTTTGAGAAGAATGCTGGTGCAATTTGGATTGGGATTGCATTGAATGCAATAGCACTATTGGGAATTTACCCAAGGGATACAAGAGTGTTGATGCATAGGGGCACGTGTACCCCAATGTTCATAGGAGCACTTTCAACAATAGCCAGATTATAGAAAGAGTCCATCATCTGATAAATGGATAAGGAAAATGTGGTTTATTTATACAATGGAATACTACTTGGTAATGAGAAAGAATGAAATCTGGCCATTTACAGCAATGTGGATGGAACTGGAAGGTATTATGCTGAGTGAAATAAGTCAGTCAGAGAAGGACAGATATCTTATGTTTTCACTCATATGTGGATCTTGAGAAACTTAACAAAAGACCATGGGGAAAGGGAAGGGGAAAAATAGTTACAAACAGAGAGGGAAAGAAGCAAATCACAAGAGACTCAAATACAGAGAACAAACTGAGGGTAGGTGGGGATATGGGGGAGAGGGGAAAATGGGTGATGGTCATTGAGGAGAGCACTTGTTGGGATTAGCACTGAGTGTTGTATGTAAGCCAATGTGACAATAAATTATATTTAAAAAAAGAATAGAAAACACACAGGATTTGGAAAACCAGGCTTTAGGCTTCTGGTGATGCCTCTGAAGTCCAAGTTTCTACTCTATCCATAAAACAAAGATAATAAAATCTATTACAGTTACCTGATGAGATACTGTGAGTATCTTAAGAAGCAAATGTATGAGGGGTGTCTGGGTGGCTCAGTCGGTTAAGCATCCAACTTCAGCTCAGGTCATGATCTCACGGCTCTTGGGTTTGAGCCCCGCGTCAGGCTCTCTGCTGACAGCTCAGAGCCTGGAGCCTGTTTCAGATTCTGTGTCTCCTTCTCCCTCTGCCCCTCTCTTGCTCGCACTCTGTTTCTCTCTGTTTCAAAAATAAATAAACATTAAAAAAAAAGAAGCAAATGTATGTGAAAGAACCATAGAAAGTACAAAATAATGATATCAATAACCAATAGGTACTGAGTGAACACTATGCACCTGGTATTTTCTAGATATTGCCCTATTTAATACTCACAGGAACCCAGTAAGGTAGATATCATAATCATTTTACAGATAAGGAAACTGAGGCTAAGAGTGGTTGAGTAACTTGACAATATTACATTACTAGTAAGTAATCAGGCATAATGCACACTTGTCATTGTTTGGTCACCAGTATCACTGACTCTTGCCCAGTTTAGAGAACTGTATCCCCAACGTCCAGTTTAGGTACCTGTATCTCATTCATTAAGAAGAATCTTCATAAGTATAAAATAGTTGACTTCCATTACAGAAGTTGAAGGACTAGATTCATCTTTCCACTAGACTCTGGCAATGAAAGAGGAACAAAATTTAGCCACTCTTTCATTGGACTCTGACCTTTCGGGAAGCAGTGTGAGGTTTTAAAAAATGGTAAGGTCCCATTCAATCAGAAGAAGAATCTTGATCTGACTTTTCCTATCTTGAGAAATTTCTGTTAGTTTTTGCTTCTCTGATGTGCCCGAAACTACTGCTTTCTGCCTTTGTCTACATATGGTTCTCCAATCTTCAAATAGGTTCTATCTTGATAGTTTGCCAATAAGTTCACTTAGTTTGTTGCTTAATTTATTGCCTTTTTGCTTAACTTAGCCAATATTTGTTTCTTTGCAATAAAAAGAAGTTAACTAATATACCATGCCAGAATCTCAACCTAGGCAGCCTGAAATCCAACACCAGTGCACTGAACTGATTAATTGTACCATCTCTTAACAAGGTCACTTTAGGTATTAAAACACACAGTGCTTCTCTTCTCCAAGTAACAGCTGTATTAATCCAAAATCAACTTATAAATTCATACAACTTCTGCTTTTAAAAATAAATGTAAAAATTATTTCTCAAGAGATAATTTAGAAATCCTCTTAAGGGCCATAGATTTAAGGCACAATCATTGAGTCATTTGGGACATTGAGTTGTAGAGCTGATAGGAATATGAGATCATTTTTACCTAACTTTATATAAATAAAAGTACCAACAAGTAAATGAAAGCAACATCTTTCAGGCTTTAACACTCTTCTTTAATTTGGTATAGGATGCAACCACTACACTGCCTAAATGCAATGCATTATAGATAAGTCTCACCAAATACAAATTGTAAACAAAGACTGCAGAATTTATCTCTCTGAGCTTTGTCTTTTTCAATTTTAAGAAATATTCAGGCTCTGCTAAGTAAGTATATTATTCCAGCAGCGTCTAGAGCCATCTAAATGATCATCATGGACATCAAACAGCAGACAGCTTTCAAAAAGCAAAAAGAAAAATGGTTCAGCCACAGTTTAATTTCCTCTCTACTTTCAAAAGAACATAGATTCACTGGATGTTTGGGAAAATGACTTTCTTCTGCTCTCTTGACACCTTTTGTTTGTGCTAGATGAAAAAGAGAAGCCATAAACTGATCTGGGCACTTAGATTTGCAACCTCCAAGGTATGGTCAGTTTTTCATGAAAGAAACAAAATGTAGTATAAAGGCATCACATTGGAATATGTATATAGAACCAAACAAAATTTTCAATATTCCCTGCTACATGCAAAAGTAAAGTACTCACATTTGTTAAATATAATCTTCCCGACTCCAGGGCTGACAGATGTTCATACAGCAGGTATTTCTTGAGCAATCTGAGGGACTATGTTAACCGTGCTTTGAGCTCAAATCAATACCTCACTCACTCTAAAGTTCCAAGCTGAAGGGCCATCTTATCAAACATTAGAGAGTCTTTCTAGTAATGTCGGTAACCTAATCTGGTTCAAATATGCCCAAGTGGAAACCACACAACACTGAATTTGATCATCTATAAGATGTTATCAGAAAGTAGGCTTTATAGGCTATATAGCAAAGTATACATTTAGCAAAGTAAATATAATTTGATCAAATAAGTAATTTCATGATCACTTTTATTGAATGTGTGACTGTCTGGAATCATATAAATATTTTTTTCAATAATATTTTATTGTCAAATTGTTTTCCATACAACACCCAGTGCTCTTCCCCTTAAGTGCTTTTAAATACTTGATCTAATATAATGATTTCTGTCCAAGTAAAAATTTTGAATAACCATGTCTTAAGAATATAAGCAGAATGAAAATATGGGCATAGAATCTCCTCAGACATCTCAAATGGAATTATTTGATGGATTTGGAACATAATTAGAAAATATTTTATTAATTTATTTGGAAGTATTCAGAGAGAAGTTTAGAAGTTTTGGTATATATGTAATAGGACCCTCTAATGAAAACACTGCAGGAAAAAGTATCTATAAAAACACAGCCCAGGAATATCTCCTTTATCCTGAGTTACTATTTTTAACCCTTTCCTTTACAATCTATTTCAAAAGTTGGCCTAATGCCTTTACTCCATGAACAAAGTTTCATCAAAATAGCCTTTGACAGAATCAACCTCTCTTCAGATTGTAAAGACCATATAATGCTCTTACACAAGCCATCTTTGTTTCATAATTTGTAGCCCCATTAAACAGAACTGAACATGTAACCCTTTTTGTTTTGTAAATATTTTTGTAAATCTTACTTTTGGTGGGTGCCAAAGAGGGAAAAATAAGAAATGAAATCGATATTTTTATTTAAACTTGGAATTACAATGAGAAGACATGATGTGTGTGCATGTACACGCATGAGTGTTACCTACTTTCTAGAATGTAAGCTCATAGATTAATAAATAGCTCCTTCTCTTCCTATTACATAGGTTAATAATCTTTTTCTCTCAATAAAATTTGAAGCTATCATTTATTGAGTAGTAATTATGTGCCAGGTACTATACTAAATTCTTCAAGCACTTTGACACATTTTATTCAAAGGTCAGATTCAAGTTACAGTAAAACATTTTTTATAGTATATTGTCACATTGATTTCTATATAATACCCAGTGCTCTTAACCAAAAGTGCCCTCCTCTATGACCTTCACCCCCCTTCCCTCTTCCCTCTTTTCCCTCCCCCTTCATCCCTCAGTTTCAGTATTCAAGTCTCTCATGATTTGTCTCTCTCCCTCTCCCTAACTCTTTCCCCCCACTTCCTCTTCCCATGGTCCCCTGATAGGTTTCTCCTGTTAGACCTATGAGTGAAAACATATGGTATATGTCCTTCTCCACCTGACTTATTTTGCTTAGCATGACACCCTTGAGGCCCATCCACTTTGCTATGAATGGCCAGATTTCATTCTTTCTCATTTCCATGTAGTATTCCATTATATATATAAACAACATCTTCTTGATTCATTCATCATGTGATGGACATTTAGGCTCTTTCCATGATTTGGCTATTGTTGAAAGTGCTGCTATGAACTTTGGGGTACATGTGCCCCTATGCATCAGCACTTCTGTATCCTTTGGGTAAATTCCAAGCAGTGCTATTGCTGGGTCATAAGGGAGTTCTATTGATAGTTTTTTGAGGAATCTCACACTGTTTTCCAGAGAGGCTGCACCAGTTTACATTCCCACCAACAGTGTAGGAGGGTGCCTGTTTCTCAACATCCTCACCAGCATCTATAGACTCTTGATTTGTTCATTCTAGCCACTCTGACTGGCATGATGGGGAATGCCGAATTCATGGATCAGTTCAAGAAGGCTTCTGGTGGAGATGATGGGGTTTTCCATGTAGAGTATCATGTCATCTGCAAAAAGTGAAAATTTGACTTCATCTTTACCAATTCTGATGCCTTTTATTTCTTTTTGTTGTCTGATTGCTGATGCTAGGACTTCCCACACTATAATAAACAACAGTGGTGAGAGTGGGCTTCCCTGTCGTGTTCCTGATCTCAGGGGAAAGCTCTCATTTTTTTCCCATTGAGGATATTAGCTGTGGGCTTTTCATAAATTGCTTTAATAATGTTTAAATAAGTTCCTTCTATCCCAACTTTCTGGAGATTTTTTATTAAGAAAGGATGCTGTACTTTGTCAAATTCTTTTTCTGCATCTATCGACAGGATCATATGGCTTTTATCTTTTCTTTTGTTAATGTGATATATCACATTATGGATTTGCAAATATTGAACCAGCCTTGTAACCCAGGAATGAATCCCACTTGATATCATAGAAATTCCTGAAGAAGAAGAAGAAAGAGAATAAGATCCTGAAGGGGAGCTTGATCAAGTTATTGCTGAGAACTTCCCCAATCTGGAGAAGGAAATAGATATTGAAATCTAAGAGGCACAGAGAACTCCAAGACGTAACTTGAATTGACCTTTGGCATGACATATCATAGTGAAACTGGGAAAATATAAAGATAAAGAGAGAATTCTAAAAGCAGATAGGGGTCAAAGGGCCGTAACATACAAAGGGAAACCTATCAGAGTGGTTACAGACCCATCTACTGAAACTTGGCCAGAAAGGAATGGAAAGAAACCTTCAATGTGATGAACAGAAAAAATATGCAGCCAAGAATCCTTTATCCAGCATGCCTGTCATTCAAAATAGGAGAGATAAAGGTTTTCCCAAATAAACAAAAATTGAGAAAATTCATCACCATCAAACCAGCCCTACAAGAAATCCTAAGAGAAACTCTATGAGAGAAATTTAGCAAGGAATATAAGGTACCAGAGACACCACCACTACAAACATGAACTCTACAGAGAACACAATGAATCTAAACCCACATTTTTCAATAATAACACTGAATGTTCCAACCAAACGACACAGGGTAGCAGAATGGATAAAAAAACAAAATCTATCTATTTGCTGTCTACAAGAGACTCATCTTAGACCTGAAGACACCTTCAAATTGAAAGTAAGGGGATGGAGAAGTATCTATCATGTGACTGGAAGTCAAAAGAAAGACAGAGTAGCCATACTTATATCGGTCAAACTAGACTTTAAGTAAAGACAGTAACAAAATATGAAGAAGGACATTATTTGATAAGTACAAGGTGTCTACATCAGAAAGAGCTAACAATTATAAACATCTATGCACTGAATTCGGAAATACCAAAATACATACAGCAATTAATCACAAACAGAAACAATCTTATTGATAAGAATGTGCTTAATGCAGGGGATTTTAATACTCTACTAAAAGCAGTGGACAGGTCAACCAGACAGAAAATCACTAAAGAAACAATGGACCTGAACGACATATTGAAACAGATGTAATTGGCAGATATATTTAGAACTCTGCATCCTAAAGCTAGGGAATTCACTTTCTTCTCAAGTGCGCATGGCACATTCTCCAAGATAGTTCACATACTGGGTCATAAAGCAGCCCTCCATAAATATAAATGAATTGAGATCATACCATGCACACTTTCAGATCACAATGCTATGAAACTTGAAATCAATCACAGAAAAACGTCTGGAAAACCTCCAAAAACATGGAGGTTAAAAACCACCCTACTAAAAAACGATTGGATCAATCAGGCAATCAGAGAAGAAATATATTAAGAAATATATGGAAACAAATGAAAATAAAAATACAAAAATCCAAACTCTCTGGAACACAGCAAAGGCAGTCATAAGAGGAAAATATATTGCAATCCAGGCCTATTTCAACAAACTAGAAAAAGCACAAATTCAAAATCCAACAGAGCACCTAAGGAAACTAGAAGGGGAGAAGCAAGAACAACTGAAACCCAGCAGAAGAAGAGAAATAATAAAGATCAGGGCAAAAATAAACAACATAGAATCCAAAAAAGCAGCTGAAAAAAATCAATGAAACCAAGAGTTGGTTTTTTTGAAAAAATCAACAAATTTGATAAACCTCTAGCCAGGCTCCTCAGAAAGAAAAGAGAACATCCAAATAGACAAAATTATGAATGAAAATGGATCTATTACAACTGATCCCTCAGAAATACAAGCAACCATCAGAGATTACTATGAAAAATTATATGCCAGCAAGCTGGACAATCTAGAAGAAATAGACAAATTCCTTAACAGACATGCACTACCAAAATTCAAATGGGAAGAAATAGAAAATATGAACAGACCCATAACCAGTGAAGAAATCAAATCAGTTATCAAAAATCTCCCAACGAATAAAAACCCACGGCCAGATGGCTTCCCACGGGAATTCTACCAGACATTTAAAGCAGAGTTAATACCCATCCTTCTTAAGTTATTCCAAAAAATAGAAATAGAAGGAAAACTTCCGAACTCATCCTATGAAGCCAGCATCACTTTCATTCCCAAACCAGACAGAGACCCACAAAAAAAGAGAACTATAGGCCCATATCCTTATGAATACAGATGCAAAAATACTCAACAAGATACTAGCAAATAGAATAAAAGAATAATCATGATCGAATAAAAGAATTATCCATCATGATCAAGTAAAACTTTTTTTAAGTGATTCATTCAAATGTCATTTATGAGAAGGTACTATCAGACACTAATTTGAGCTCTGAGGATTTAAGAGTAAACAAAAAACACAGTCACTGTTCACATATAAAGAACAAAAATAGAACTTAAAAACATCCACAGATGAAAGGATACCTCTAAATATGACAATTGGACCAAAAACAAGTCAGGAATTACAATGTAAGCCAGAAAATTTTTGAGAAAATATATTCAAAAATATATTCAAAAGTCAATCTGGAATTGTATATCCAACTAGATTATCATTCAAGAATAAGGACAAAACAAGTAAGTTATTGGATGAAAACATATCCCTCCATTAATGCATCCTAAATAAGAGCACTTAAAATATACTTCTAGAAGAGAACAAATGATTCCTGAAGGGAAATCAAAAAGCACACAAGAATGGTGAGCAAAGTAGATTCCATAAACTACCAATAATGATGGTAGTGGCCATTATTACCCTTTGTGGGTGGATATCATCTTACCCATCCTAGAAATTTTATACACATACAGATATGCATAATTCAACTTGAAAAATATTATTTCCCTCTAAAGAAATTAACCTGATTATAGTACCCTTTGTGTGAAGAGAGAATCAAGTCCCATTTTCTTTTAAGCATAATTATGAATAACAGCTTCCTAGGCTCTGCTGTTTTAACAATGTAATTTTTAACTTTTTTAGGCTTAAATTGTCACAGTTTGGCCAAGGAAAGCTCTTTTTATGTTGGTTTCTGAGTCCTGTCAACACCACATCAGAACATTTCAAAGTGTACTTGTTCTCTGGCAACCAAAGTTTCTAGCCTAATCTTGAAATATTTCTTCCCAAGACACAGAATTAGTTCCTCCTAGAAACACTGATATTTTTAGTTAAGATTTACCATTTCTGTGATATCCCTACCTGAAAGTTCAACTCTTCACAAAAGTATAACCAGCCTCTTTATTTTATAATTTCATATACCAAACAAGTTCTATTATTTATTAAAATTTATATAACCATATAATTTTTAAAAATTTGCCCATAAAGGGAACTTGAGTGTCTCAGTCAGTTAAGCATCTGACTCTTGATTTCAGCTCAGATCATGATCTCATCTCTGCACTGACAGTGCGGAGCCTGCTTGGGATTCTCTCACCCTTCCTCTCTGCCCCTCCCCTTCTCTCTCTCCCTATCCCTCAAAATAAATAAACAAAAAAAATTTTTTAATCTGTCCATAAAAATTAAAGTTTAAAGACAAAGCTAATATTTTGAGTGATTTGCCCTATTTTTATTCTGTTATGATTTTATGCACATTTATTAAATCACTCAAGTCCTATGTCAGCCCAATGCTCCTATTTTCAGAAAGCTTCATAATTTTTCTAATTTTTACAGGGAGATACCTTTCTAATTTTTTCTGAGAGATACCACTGTCTTTAGTAAGTTTTAGAGTTACTTTTCATTTAACTGTGAGATAAAAAAAATTTAAGTTGACTACTTAAAAAAATGCTAAGAAATATATTTTAACTCTCCATACACAGATACAAAAAAATGAAAAGCTTTGATAGTTTATTTTTTAAAATTTAAGTAAGAAAAGCATTGTATCTGTAAATAATAAGGCAAGTTAAAATTAGAAAACACCTTTCAGTCTTTACTTGTAGAGAAAGTGAGATTTGTATGCGGAAAGATAAATTCATCAGGGAAGTGCAGTATCTAAGTCCTCACAGAAAAAGCATTTTAGATCTCTTCAATGATATTTATATGGCCAAATGGTACCCTCTGGTGCAAGACTAATTGAAACTGACACTTTTAACATTATGATTGCTCGAATTGAAAAAAGGACCCCTAAGGATAGAGTAGCAATACTCAATTAAAAATGCCTGACTGTTAGAGAAAATGATACTGATTATCTTGCCTCTGAACCTCAAATTAATTTTGCAAGATAATTCTCCACAATTTAAGTAAGACTGTCTCTATTATGTGATTTATTAGAACTATCTTGAACCTCTTGGCCACGAAACATATGACTTTTCAAAAAGTAATTGAGAAATGTGTTTCCTTTTCTGGCCAAAATTTAGTTAAGAGGTTTAAGGACAATAATTTCGTATATAGCATCTAGACACATGAGTATTTATAAACTTTGTCTGGCTTGGCGAAAACCACGTTGCAATTACAATCCAAATTCTTCACCAAATCATTAAGGTTTTTTAAGGAATAATAGCCAAAAGTGATTTTGGCTGAATCTGAAATAATAATCTGTTGTCCTGAGCTATTGCCATTAGGTCCTGTATTCATTCTAGTGGGAAAGCAAAAAGGACACACTTAATCAACATTAAAAGGTAGGCTTTCCTGAGGCAGGTTTTATGCTAGTATCATCAGTCAATATATAATTAAATATTTTGCTAGAGTAAAAAAAAAACATGATTTTACCCCCGGGACAATTTCAGTTGCATGTGCCAACTCCAACTGTTTGATAATAAGTAACTCTAGGACCATGCTGAAAAGGATTCTAAGGAAGGATCTGTGACTCAGGGATGAAGGATCAGTCCAATATTAGCGAAGAATGATACATATTTTTGCCATCTTGACTGCAAAAGAACCAGAAAGAATAACTTTTTAAAAGATTAAATAATTTTTTCCACTTTTGAATTAACTTGAAATATCTGACACATTTGGGCTTCTATAAATACCTCTGAAACTAAAGTTCTATGATATCCAACCACATGGCATTCAATTTAATAGAAAAAAATATTTGAGTAACTACCAAGAGCACATATGTTTGGAAGTAGGGATAAAACAGTGAACAAAATAGACACAATTTTGCCCTTATTGGGCTCTTAAGTTATCGGGAAGATAATTTTGATAAAAATAACTTAAATGAATAGTTATATTGTACTTTGCAATGTACTTTTAAATATACCTTTTTTGAATTCCTTGGAAGAGCCCTATTTTTCCATAAGATTTTTTTTTCAATACATTGTGAGATTTGGTTTTCTAATAATTTTCTTTAGAAATTTTGAATCTCTATTCAAAAGGGAGAATGACTTTTAAAAATATAATTTATTGTCAAATTGGCTTACATACCACACCCAGTGCTCATCCCAACAAGTGCCCTCCTCAACGCCCATCACCTACTTTCCCCTCTCCCCCAGCCCCCATCAACCCTCAGTTTGTGCTCAGTATTTGAGTCTCTTATGGTGTGCCTCCCTCCCTCTCTGTAACTTTTTTTCCCTTCCCCTCCCCCATGGTCTTCTGTTAAGTTTCTCAAGATCCACATATGAGTAAAAACCTATGATATCTGTCTCTCTCTGCCTGACTTATTTCACTTAGCATAACACCCTCCAGTTCCATCCACATTGCTGCAAATGGTCAGATTTAATTCTTTCTCATTGCCAAGTAGTATTCCCTTGTAAATATAGTAAAGTAAACCATATCTTTATCCATTCATCAGCTGATGGACATTTAGGCTCTTTCCATAATTTAGCTATTGTGGAAGTGCTCCTATGAACATTGGGATAAACATGCCCCTATGCGTTAGCACTCTTGTATCTCTTGGATAAATTCCTAGCAGTGCTATTGCTGGGTCATAGGGTAGTCCTATTTTTAATTTTTTGAGGAACCTCCACACTGTTTTCCAGAACAGCCTCACCAGTTTACATTCCCACCAACAGTGTGAGATGGTTTCCATTACTTCACATCCTCACCAGCATTTACAGTCTCTTGATTTGTTCATTTTGGCCACTGTGACTGATGTGAGGTGGTATCTCAGTGTGATTTTGATTTGTATTTCCCTGATGATGAGTGACGTTGAGCATCATTTCATGTGTTTGTTGGCCATCTGGATATCTTCTTTGTAAAAGTGTCTATTCATGTCTTCTGCCCATTTCTTCACCTGATTATTTGTTTTTCGGGTGTGGTAAATCCCTTATGGATTTTGGATAGTAGCCCTTTATCCGATATGTCATTTGCAAATATCTTTTCCCATTCTGTAGGTTGCATTTTAGTTTTGTTGATTGTTTCATAAAGGAAAATGAGTTTTAATCATTCATTATTTAAAAATCCTTATTTGATTTTAGCATCATAATAATATTAGCCTCATTAAATTATTTGCAAAGTGTTACCTGTTCTTTTCTCTGAAGGGATTTATATGGCTGTGGAATTAATTTGCTTCTTGATGATGTGTTATAACTTGCCTTTGAATTTATCTAAATCTGTTTAATATGGCTTTTTCTGTTTTGGTTTTCATTTTGGCTTTTTTAAATGGAAGGGGGGCTAGGTTTTTAAATACTGATCCAATTTCTTTAGATGTTATAGGTCTATTAAGATTTTCTAGGTTTTATTGCAATTTCATTCAATTTTTCTAAGTAATTTTTTCTGTGAAATTGTCCATTATAAGTAAGTTCTTTTATGCAACTGTTTTCATTCTTCACAGTATGGTCATTTTATTCTGCATCTTTAGATATGTCCCTTTCTTTTCCTTTTCTTGGGTAAATTACAGAGTGTGTTCAGAATATATATATTTTCATTAAACGAGCTTTTGTCTGCACAACTTGAATCAATCTGGTCCATTATTTTGCCTTCATATGAAAAGTCATAAAATTGCCAAAAAAATGATAGGCCTTTTATTGTTAAACTATTCTTTTAATATTAAGCTTCTCAGTTATTAAGATGCATTTGAAATTATTCTGTGTTCAGACCCATAAAGAGCAACCATTCTTTCATTTTTATGAAATAAATTTCCAATTCTTCCTCATAGCCAATAATAACACGATGTTTCCTTTTTAGAGTCTTTCTTTGGGGACATCTGGGTGGCCTAGTTGGTTAAGCATCCGACTTCACTCAAGTCATGATCTCATGTTTCATGAGTTCAAGCCCCACGTCCGGCTCTGTGCTGACCGCTCAGAACCTCGAGCCTGCTTCAGATTCCGTGTTTCCATCTCTCTCTGCCTCTTCCCTGCTTGCACTCTGCCTCTCTCAAAAATAAACAAATGTATTTTAAAAAGTCTCTTAGTAGAGTCTTTCTTTTTAAACTTTTACTCACAAGCCCTATACTTCTCTTTAATATATCCCTTTGAGCTCTTTCTAGGGCCTCTACCTATGTTCCAAATTTGAAACACTGAACTTAATATTAGACTCTAGAACTACCTGCTCAATGGTATATAACATAAAAGAATAATCTTAGAAACCCAAAGACCAACTTTGTTGTTTTTATTTAATGCTGTTTAGAAGCCTTGCATAAGTATATTACATAAAGTGGGTGAGTGGAGGCAAAGGCCTTCTACCCAGAGGAAATCTTTGCCAAAGGTAAGCTTCCCCATCACCAATTTTCTTATTAGGACCTCAGAGCCTGGTCCTCTGGCTGCTGTCTTGTCTGCTACCACATACTTCTGGTTTTCCCAAACAACTCAGAGCTGTCACCCAGTACTTAAAGATTTCCTATCGGTTTGTATTACAAAAACACCAGGACAGCTACCTGAGATAACCTTAACTAAGCAGAAGGATTTTATATTTTCAGTAAATGTCTAAGCAAATTGACTCCATATCCATAAAACCTGAGAAGAAAATGCCTCCCAGTCCTTTGTCTCTCTCTCTCTCTTCACTCTCCCTTTGATTCTGGTGATGCCACACTTCAGCAGGTGATAGATGAAAACATTTTATTCCCAGGACTGGTGGTTCTAATAAGGGTAGTAAGAATTAATTCTATCTTAGTACCTCTATATCCCTCCATTGGGGACAATAAATGAACACATAGTCCTTTGCACATAGAAGTCTAAACACCTGTTGAATGAATGAACTAATGACTAACAAGTGAAAGATGGCATTGTGTCCTTGGAGTCACAAGGCCTGACGTAAGTTTCCTCTACATTTCAGAAAATAAAGATACTTATCTGTTTCTCAGTTTTTACTTCTGCTTCATAAATGAAATTATAATGATTTTAGTCATTCCCAGACAGGGGGTGGCAATTTATTTTTCTTTCAAGGATAATTAACTTAAAAAAAGTTCACAGAGGTAATCTAAAATATTAGGTAAATAACTTTGTTTTTAAAGAAAATTATAAAGTATGACAATGCAAATCAGCAATAAAAATTAAGAACTGATATATGCTATAACACAGATGTACCTTGAAATCATTACATAAGTGAAATTTACATGAAATACTCAGAAGAGGCAAATCTATAGAGACAGAAGTAGCTTAGTGGTTGCCAAAGATGGAGGAGAAAAAAAATATCTCTGATGGGTATGAGATTTCTTTTGGGGGCAATAAAATGTTTTATAATTAGACTGTGGTAATTATTATGCAATTCTGAGACTATACTATAAAGCACTGATTTGTATACTTTAAATGGGTGAATGATACTGAATGTAAATTATATTTCACTGAAGCTGTTTTTAAAAAGTAAAGATTAAGTGGCTTGTTCAAAACTGCATGACTAGTTGGTGAAGCCAGAACTGTAATCCACATTTTCCCAACTAGTACAAATCTTTTCTCTCACTCTGCTATTGCCTTGTGTGTTTTTACCCCCTTATTTCCTGACAGTTTTGATTTCTCCTTTTGTCATTTGTGTATTTGTATTTAGTTCTTTTCCTTTTCCTCATTTCTTAATTCCTCAAAAGCTCTCACACAGTCTCTGTCCAGTTGTTAAATAGCCTATGATTTAATCATCGATGTTTGGCTTTATTTCTTATTTGGCTATGCCTCAGGGTGACTTCTGATACTATTGATATATTTTTTCCACCAAAGGGACATCAGGGACTAAGCACATGGAACTTAGTGAGCAAGACTTTGGAGAAGAAGATGACTTTAGCAGGATATGAGCAGCAAGTGAAGAAACCACTGAACAAAAGAATGATTCTATTGCCGGAATCTTATTACATTCATAGACACGAGAGACCTACGAGGCTTGTTTAACTTGATACTCTTATCCAGTAGATTGACTTACAGCTGGTGTGTGAGAAATGCCATTTTCTAGATGACTTCCTCTCCTGTTACAAAGTCTGGCTATGGCTCCCTGCAAAGTGCTGGATCTTCTCCATGTTCAAGTGTTTGAGACACTTATCTTATCTTTCCCCTCTGTGCTGGCTTTTTCCACTCATCTTTTTTTAATTTTAAGTATCCTACTATAGTAAGATTAATTCTTCTCTGTTGAGTTCCACTCCTTTGTCACTATTTGTGCAGCCATTGTGATATACCCAACTTGGATAGAGGAGAGCATAAGGTAAGTAGTAGTTCATACTATACAAGAAAGTCATAAAATAATACCTTTTCTCTCTCTGAATGTAGGACTGGATTACCTCACTCAAATTTAAGAAATAGAAATAGACCTTATCAACCATTGTTGATCTCTAGCAATGTGACTCAATGTTATTAGCAGGGGACTTTTTTTTTCTCTTTTCCAAATGAAGATGTCCAATGTAAATTATCACTGGTTTCAGCTGCAAATTAGATTTTTTTTCATCATTCAAAATATTCTCTGTTGCTTTATGCAAATGTTATGTACTTTCCCATCATTATCATTTACTTCCACAAACCTTAAATTATTTGGGCAAATGGTGAAATTTTTGTTTGAAAAATATGTTAATATTGGTAAGTTCACATCATTCAACCTAACATATAGTAGTAAATGTATAGTAGTACTTGCTTAAATCCTTGCATGGGGTGATGGGGAGGTCCCAGGAGAAGGGAAGGTTAAATTATAGAAAGTCAAGGGGAAACAAGAGAGAAGAAAGAAAATTGGTCTAGATACAGACATAGTAGAAGTAAAATGCCATACTGTTAGATTTCATATAGTTAAAAGGGAAGGATTATATGTAGCAGACAATGTTAGTTGCTTACTCAATAGCCATCCTCTCCCTTCTTCCTTGCAAACAAAACCAATTTGTGTGTGGGTTGGCAATGTGCCCCGCCCCCAAAACTGGATTATGGTTGGTCTTATCTATGATGACTTTAATGTCTAATCTTGATTCCTCCCTATTTGGAATGATGGCATATCACAGTCATAGTGATGCTTAGAACTTCAGCAGGCACATTGCCACCTGATGCAAAAAGGTGTATAGAAATTAAATGTACTGAGGAACAGGAGGGTGAAAATAAATTGGGTCTGTGATGATATCACAGAGCTGATGAAATTGATGTACTGCCTCTTTCATACACTTTGTAAGAGAATAAAATGTCTCAAATGCTCAGTTGGGTGTTGAATTGTAGATGTATCATCTTAACTGAAAGAGTATCAAAGCACTTTCACAATATCAAGAACATAGATGATATGATGGATCACAAAAAATTTAAGCCATTGATCAGGCTTAGGTAATATAAGCTTGTTGTTGGAATCAGCTCCCCTGAGTGGGAAAGGGAGTTTCTTCTCTCTGATATGCCCCTCTGAACATCATGACTGAGATTAAAGGCATAGTTAAGGATAAGCAATGGTACTTCTATGGCGCCTCTGAGTCTTGAGGTACAATTCACAAGAACCATCCTTTAAGAAAAAGCAGTGGACAATGATTAAGCTTTTAGAACTTTTCCTCAAGAAAAAAGGTTTTACATTAGCTGATCTCATCGGATGATCTTTTTTAAAATTCCTATTTCTGGTTATCACTACACACAGCATAGAAGACATACTAAGTACCTAAAAGGAGAGGGCACATTTCATATTTACAAACATTCCTGGTTGCAGATCAGCACTAGAGGCTAAGAATGCATAGCTACGCTAGCAGCATGCATTCTATTCCTTCTGCCTATCCCCCAGTTGTACCCTCAGCCACACCATTTTATTCAATAATGAAAGTAAATGGTATGAAAATGTGCCAACATACCAAACACAGTCTTTATACATCTGTCTTCTCAGTAGAAACTTGAATGGAACCTTGAAGGATTAATTGGAATTTTCCAGATGAGGAGACGATATTCACTAACAGGTAGAACTGGATGTGCAAAGACCCCAATTCAATAGAGAGGCAAACAGTTAATTATGGCAGGCATGAGGGATCCACATGAAGGAGAAGTAGCAGATGGGAAAGGAGGGACTTTCTATCTATCCTGAAAAGTTTAACTGCAAAGAAGATGGTATGCAGGGGGGTTCAGACCAGAAAGCAAAAGATCTTTCTGGTACCTTAAAATGGGATTAACTGGAATGAAAGGAGTCTGGGGTAAGAAGAAAACAATTTCAACAACAACAAAAAAAAGAGATGACAGTGGTAATGTGTATGAATCAAGAAATAATAAGAGACAGATCAAAGGATTTAGCAATCAATTACATGTAAGGGTAAAAGGACCAGGGGCAGTTTGAAGATTACTCACTGCTGACAATCAACTGGGATGGATAGTTATGGCAACCTTTATAATATATAATAAAAAGGAGTTGGGATCTATGTGAAGGGAAAGAAGGAGATAATAAGTATGCTTTTTATAGTGTCACGTCTGAGGCACTCATGGTTTACTCATGTAAAGCTGTCCAACAGATTAGAGGTTCCTAGGCATTCAGGTTTCACATACCAGCAAAATTTTCAAATAAATATGAGGGACCAGTTTAAGACTGCCACTTTTTTCTTTTGATAAGACAGAATGTGTTTTTTAGAAAAAAAAAAACTATCATCTACTAATATCAACATTTCATTCTTATAAAAGGATATTTCAACACCAAAAATTAAGGCATGAATCTTGATACAAAAGGCAATTAATTGTTAATTCAATAAGTCACCTTAATTGTTACCTTGCCTTCAATTCAAAACTCAACTGAAGCATCTTTATTTTTTTTTCAATTCCTCTTGTACTGATGTAATCCTCATCACTGATTTATAACAGGCACAAATGGCATTGGAAACCATTTCATATAGTGATTTGGAGCCCAACAGAGAAACTTGAGCTAAAGATATGGAATCATAAGCATATTATTTGAAGTAGACAAATAGGTAATCAAAAATACTGTTTATTTGGCACTTTCTATGTGCCAAGTACTATGATAAAGGCTTTCTATATATCTCATGTCAAAATCTCAACAACTGCAGGATGTAAGAGAGGATAGCTCATTTTTACAGATGAAGACACTGAGACTAGAGATATTAAGTTACCCAAGATCACAAATCGGGAAGTGGCAGAGCTAATATTCAAGATTTCTCTAACTAGAAGCTCTATGCTTTTAAGTGTGATGTTATACTGCCACCCTGGAAAGAAACATACAGAATAAGAAAGAGCATCAAAGATGGAACTTAGGAATACTGACACTTTAAGTGCTTCAGAACAAGAAAAGCTTAGAAGAGAAAAATATATAGGGTCATGTAAAACAAAGGAGAGGAGACCTTCCAAAATAAATGCATGGTCAAAGGTGAAGGGTATTAAGAGGTACAAACTTTCAGTTATAAAATAAGTAAGTCACAAAGATGAAAAGTACAGCAGAGAGAACATAGTCAATAATATTGTAATCACTTTTTCTGGTGACAAATGGTAACTACACCAACTATAGTGAGCATTTTGTTATGTATACAATTGTTGAGTCACTATGTTGTACACTTGAAACTAAGAAAGCATTGTACACCAACTACACTTAAATATTTATAAAATTCTGGGGCGCCTGGGTGGCTCAGTCAGTTAAGTGTCCAACTTCGGCTGAGGTCATGATCTAATGGTTTGTGGGTTCAAGCCCCACGTTGGGCTCTGTGCTGACGGCTAGCTCAGAGCCTGGAGCCTGCTTCAGATTCTGTACCTCCCTCTCTCTCTGACCCTCCCCTGCTCAAACTGTCTCTCTCTGTCTCTCAAAAATAAATAAAGGACATAAAAAAATTAAAAAACAAAATAATAAAGTTTTAGAAAATTCTAAATGTCACAGAGAAGGAAAAAGTAAACATGTAAAAACTTATATTTATACAAATACTGTAAAAAACTGTACGTGGCATCTACTTCTAACAAAAGTCCACTAATAATACTCTTTAGTCCTGCAGACCCTTGCACATGTCAGCAGTCATTCAATTAGTAGGATCATGAGCCTACCGTGGAACCCATGTATCAAACCCATTTTGCAAACCTAAAAGCAACCTACGAGGCTTAAACCTGAATCATCTGAGTAGTTACATTAGCTATCATTTAAACTCCTGACTCTAATACTAAAATAATTTTTTAGGATCAAATCAAATCATATTCGGGGTGCCTGGGTGGCTTAGTCGGCTAAGTGTCCCACTTCAGCTCAGGTTATAATCTCCCAGTCCATGGGTTCAAGCCCCACATTGGGTTCTGTGCTGGCAGCTCAGAGCCTGAAACCTGTTTCAGACTGTGTGTCTCCCTGTCTCTCTCTGCCCCTCCCCTGCTTGTGTTCTGTCTCTCTCTGTCTCAAAAATAAACAAAAAACAAAAAAAAATTTTAAATCATATTCAAATTTATACAATAATATCTATGTTGCAGTCTAAGAATCTCTAATCAGAAAGAGGTTTTTAAATGTAATTTATAATTTGGAAACTCTGGACACAGAGTATTATGTTTGCCACAATCCTGTAGCCTACGTCATACAATTTCAATTATAAAAGATCTAACCGGTGCAAAGATATGAAATGCAATTTCAAATTAACTACCACCAGGAGGCATTGGTACATTGGTATCATGATTTGAATAATTAAGCCAATGCTTTTCATAAGATTAAGACAATCACTCTTACTAAGTTCTAACACAGATTGCCAATTATGAATTCTCCATCTCTTATGTGCCAGTCATAAATTATTATTACCTCTTAGCTTCAAATTCTTACTTTTTGCTTGCTCTGTGAGAATGGATCTGGGCCCCTTAAATATCTTCCACTGTTTGCCACATAATGTCAAACTTTGTCAGTAGAGGATACTGGAGAGACGCTGCCAGAGCAAAGGGTTTTGCTTCCTCGTTCTGATGCCCTCACTTGGCCAACTCCCACAGAGCATGCTCAGTGTCTAGTTCCTATAAGTGTAGGAACCAGCACAAGCACCAGATTCATGCAGTGTATATGGCATCTCCAGACCCAGTCTCTGGAAATACACAGTGGCCAGCAGTACAGTGGTCAACACCACCTTCGGCAGATTTGTACCACTGTTGCTCATGAGACACCTCCTCAACAACTCTCTCTGGAGCCCTAGAAAGCAGAATTATAGCCAGCTCTTGAGAGTAGATTTCCAGTAAATTCCCCCAGGGTACACAGTGATTTCTCTGATGTTCAATAAGGCCTGTGCCTTTTCCCATAGGATTCAGATTTCAGCTGTGGAGGAGAGGGGCAAAGGAAGGTCTATTCTTTCTACTATCTCAGCCCTGGGTAGTAACTGCCTTTATGTCTGTTATACTGTATTCATTAATGTTCTCTTTACTTCTTACTAGCAAAACATTAATTGCTCCAATGTCCTGTTGTAGTTAATAATTCTTTATGTAAAACTTTTCTAGTTCAATTGCTGTAATATATCACTCCCTTGATTTAAGCTGGACTAATAAACTCTTTACATTCACCTTTATGAAAATAATTAAACTAATAAACTAAGTAAATAATAGTAACCCTCTACAAACTTAGGAGGTGATAACATCACAACTTTAAAAAAAAATAAAAGATTCAAATGATACCATTCACAATAAATCTTAACTTCGCTAGTTCATCAAGTTTCCCAAGATGGAGCCAGATGCCCTTTCTAGTGGTTTTCCTTAACCTTCCCTTACATTGCGTCTACATGAATGCAGGAAGAAGAAATAACAACTGACACACCCCAGAAAGACAGTTCAGAATGAATCGCATGGCTAGGAGACCATTGCTGTTTAAATTCTCAGTGATGCCAAGTACTATTATTTCAATGTTACCTCTGGGGGAACTGAGACCTAAATTTCACCTCAGAGAACTTCTCAAGATGAATTTTTGCTCCTCTATAACTGGCTCTCTTCTCTCTCGTTTGGGCGCAGTAGGCTGCTCATTTGGACTAAACTGTTAGTGTATGTTTTCATCCTCTTTGCCCTCAGAACAGTTGCTTCTTCTCCCTGCATGTCTCAGAAGAAAATGAAAGCAATAAGCAAGAAGATAGTATTCAACTACCATTGGAAGCAGCCCAAAACATGTTTTCATGTGTATGTCCCTTCAAAAGGAAATATTTTCTGCAATATAAGAAAAGGAACAAAATTGTATCTTGCCTTTTCTTTTTCCAGTCAAAACAGGATATTTAGGCTGCAATCATATAATTAAACTTTAGCCCTAGAAGTGATGGTTTATATTATACTGTAGTAGCATATTTTTCAAGTGCTGAGAGGAAAAAAAAACCCTGTCAACCCTAAATTCTATACCTGGAAAAAAGATCCTTCAGGTATGAGGGCAAATTAAGACATTCTCAGATGAAGGAAAACTAAATGAATCTGTACCTCTAAGGGTAGCAGACCTACCCATAGGGAATGCCTACAGAGAATTCTCCAAACAGAAAGTAAATGACTTCAGAAAGGAAGAAATAACAACGCAATAGAATTTAAAAAAAAAAAAAAAAGGATGGTTGGGAAGTAAACATAACAGACTATACTTCTCCTGACTTTTTAAATCATGTTTGATGTTTGAGGCAAAAACTATAATACCAAATGGTGGGGTGCTTAATGTGTGTAGAGAATATAAATTTTTAAAGTGGGGAGGGTTAAGGGACCTAATGGAAGTAAGATTTGTACACATAAAGTGGTAAAATGTTTCCAGTAGGTTATTATCACAATTACATATATTCATCATAAAACTAAAGCACTCAGGGATGTCTGAGTGACTCAGTCTATTAGGCATCTGGCTTCGGCTCAGGTCATGATCTTACAGTCTGTAAGTTTGAGTGCCATGTCGGGCTCTGTGCTGACAGCTCAGAGCCTGGAAGCTGTTTCAGATTCTCTGACCCTCCCCCACTCAAAATCTCTCTCTCTCTCTCTCTCTCTCTCTCTCTCTCTCTCTCTTTCTTTGTCACTCTCTCAAAAACAAATATTCAAAAAAATTTTTTAATTAAACAAAACAAACCTAAAGGAACCACTTAGAAAATGATACATCTATAAAAGGCTCAAATGCAGTGAGGGCCTTTATATCACATGTTAATATCAATTAGAGAGAATCTATGTCAGAAGAGGCATACGACAGCCAAAGAGACAGGCTGACTCAGTCACCTGCTCTCTGTCTTCAGCTTCTCTGGTACCAGAATAGAATAGCCAAGACCTAGAATAGCCATGGTGTAAATGTAAATGGACCTTTACATGGTTTGTGGGTCCATGAACCATCGGCATGGGCTCACTCTCACCAGTACTGATCTTGCTATAGCCCCTGCTGAACGTCTAACTAGCCAGCAGTAGAGAGCAACAGTGAGTTCCAAAATGGTGCTATCTTTCTGTAAGACCAATAAGACACTTAAATCCTGGAAAGAGTAATGTTACATCCTGTCTGTGCTTGACCCGCTATTCCAGGTACAGCTCTGCCATTTCAGGTCACACCTCCCAGCCAACACCACTATCTAGGGCTCAGAGAATGTCTAATTTACTGTCATGGAATCCTGCATAACGTTACCATGCGCCTACATACCCCCTGTTCAGCGAAGGAGCAGCAGCAGCGTTCTTGTGTCAATAGCATCCATTGTTCCTACCACGTATTGTGCCATCTAAGCTGCCAAGCCAATAGGAGACTGAAATGGACTTAAAGCTTAAAGAGAACACCTTGAAAGGATAGCTCCCATCTTTTATGATTCAGCATATACCTTAATCCAATAGTCTGGCCTGGCTAAGAAAGGATGGAGGGAGAAGCAGCCCCACTCATTGTCACCCCCCAGAAACCTATGTGGGGAAACACACAGATGGTCACCACAATTTTAGTTTCTGTGTAATCCTTCCTCCAATGACCTAGCAAGAATCCCAAGGATCTTAGAGTTGTCACTGCTTCCTATTCACCTGGGGATTCTTATGCCAGGAGATCAGCAAGCAAATGAAAGGGTTACTCACAGCAATTATGGACCAGGATAATCAGGAGGAACCGTGACAGATCAGGGGCAAGGAAGAACATGCTGAGCACTCAGGTGAGCACTTCATTCTCAGCTGTAATTCTAAATGGGAAAGCACAGAGACCATAACCAGGTACAGGCAGAGTGATTAGAAGGCTCACACCCCTCAGAATAAGGATAAGGCCTGGGGCATTCTACCAGGAGAACTGCACAGATTGGCAGAAGTGCTAATCACCCAGGAGAGGAATTTAGAATTGGGAGCGGAGGCAGGAAGTGATGCATATTAGTTGTGATCTCAGGACTAACTGCAGCAGCAGCTGGGCTCCTCCCAGGAACCTCCACCTTGTAAGGTTTTCCAATCAGAACTTTGGAGAGACTGTGCCGTGAGCTCTGGGTATCTGAGTTCAAAGGATGGACTGTAAAGAATCCCATTGGATGGGGCGCCTGGGTGGCTCAGTCCACTGGGCATCTGACTTTGGCTCAGGTCATGATCTCACGGTGTGTGGGTTCAAGCCCTGTGCGGGCTCTATGCTGACAGCTTGGAGCCTGGGGCACGCTTCAGATTCTGTATCTCCCTCTCTCTCTGCTCCTTCCCCCTCAGGCTCTGTCTCTCTCTCTCAAAAATAAATGGACATTATTTTTTAAAAAATCCTGTTGGTAAACAACTACCATTGTGCAAACTGGTGGGTCAACTTGTCCTTCACAACTGTATTAGGGGATAACTCACAGCTACTCCCATCTCTGGAAACTTGCCCTCACAGGAACTGGAACAGCCTTGCCTAATGTGCTATGACCACCTGCCCCTCCCTTCCCACTGCCAGTGACTGAGTTTCATGACTCAGTGGGAGAAACTTTGTGGTACAATTCATTCCCACAGCTTCCTGTGGGATCAAACAAGGTAGTCTCCAGCTAAGTCCACAATCTGGCTCAGCTTCTTATTTGTCTTTTTTTTTTCCTGTTTCATTCTATTTTCCTCATTTCTCTTCACCTACTTCCCTCATTTCTCTTCAAGTACTTTTTTGATAAACCACCTGAACAAGAATTTCTATCCCATGCTCTGCTTCTAGAAACTCAAGCTAAGACATTTATGTACAACCTCACTCTGCTAGACATTCCTTGGGAAACTTGAAAGATTTCCATTAAATCTGAAACTTGAATGCAAGTCGTTAAATTGAAATCTGTAGGTAAAACAAACTCTGTTATAGCTCGATGCTTTTTATATTACTTGACTTAGGAAACCAGAATTTATGGTAAATGTAATAAAACACTAAACATTCAAGAGTTAGTAAGTTTCCTATTTCTGCTTTGATGATGTCTTTCCAAAATCTTCATTACTCTAAAGACAAGAAACATGCAATCACCCAAAGAGTTTAACTTTCAAATTAGTTGGTTAGTCTGCCCAGAAAGTTGCAACAGCAGTCACATACAACTGAAAGAAATAACCTTTGAAATAACTTTCACACAAAATTTATTCTGCTTATTATTAATCATTATTTAGGTGACTTCCACAAAAGTCCAATTAAAAAATATTGCAAAACAAAGTCACAAATCAACATTTTACTATAGAGGGAAATATTTCTAGAAATGATACATAATACAATAGATTCAAAAAAACATTAAATTGAGGGAAAAAACAAAAATAAAAACACCACAGAGAATTTAAAATCTTAGTGTATGTGCTGCCAAAGCAAGCACAGAGAATTTAAAATCTTAGCTGGTAAACATAATAGTAGGAAACCTGGTGGGCTCAACTCTTCTCAGGCAAAACACAGAGCAAGTGTATTATTTTTTAACTCTGGTTCTCCTAGATTTTAAGACTAGAAATTTATAATCTAAGTAATCAAAATAAAGTTATGAAAAAAGTGCTATCACTATGAAGAAAAGAATATGTTACTATAATTCATTACTCATCTTACATAAATCTGGTATTTATCAAAATTCATCTTCCATTAGGGACACCTGGGTGGCTCAATTGGTTAAGCATCCAACTCTTGATTTCTGTTCAGGTCATGATCTCATAGTTCATCGGTTCAAGCCCCATGTTGGGCTCTGTGCTGATTGCCCAAAGACCTGAACTTGCTTCAGATTTTGTGTCTCCCTCTCTCTCTGCTCCTCCCCCACTTGTACTCAGTCTCTCAAGAATAAATAACCTTGAAAAATAAAAATAATAATAATGATGATGATTTCTTTTTTAATTCTTAAGCTTATATCCCAAGACCCTTCTAAGCTTTGGCCCTAATCTACCTTTATAGGTGTATTTCTCACAATCTCTACGTAGGCCCCACAGATCAACAAAACTGGGTAATTCACTCTTCTCCAACATATCGCTTATTTATCTGTATGTATTTCTTTACTGAAACAGAATAATGTCATCATTAGGCTCTGGAGGAAACTCGTTGGGTTCAAGTTCTTCAGCATTATTTTGAAGGAAACCCCAAACATTGGTATCAATATATCCATATTTACTTCATTGTATATCTTTAAGCATAAGAGCCATTTTTTACAAACACAACATAGATGTCATTTATTATCAAATCAAAAATATTAACAATTATTCCTTAATATCATCAAATAAGGAGTATTCAAATGTCCCTGATTCTCTTATACATTTTGAAGTGTTTAGTTTGAATCAAGATTCAAATAAGAATCACACCTTACAGTTGACTGTGTGTTTCTTAAATCTCCCAAGGGTTTTCCATGTCCACTCTCCTCTTTTGCTATTTATTCGTTTAAAAAAATCACATCATTTACCTAATAAGTTTT
>NC_043700.1:159955350-159955452 GCF_006229205.1 Suricata suricatta
AAGCTGTCATCATCAAGACAGTATGGTATTGGCACAAAAACAGACACATAGACCAATGGAATAGAATAGAGAACCCAGAGCTGGGCGCCCAAATGTACGATC
>NC_043700.1:159955552-159961621 GCF_006229205.1 Suricata suricatta
TCCTAGACCTCCACCGCAGCAATCTCCTACTTGACACGTCCTCAAAGGCAAGGGAAATGAAAGCAAAACTGGAATTTAATTTCTGCTTTCCCACGGTGTTTTTTTTACCATGTTCTTCTGTGCCCTATAGTTCCTGTGAGCTGGTAATCAAATTTGGCGGCCTGATCTACCTCAAGGTAGAATTTTTGGCAAGAGTGCTTTAGAGTGGATGATATATACTTCTACCAAGAAATATATAATATCTGGTAGTTTCTCTTTTTGTGGCAGTAATAGCTATAAATGATCATTTCCTTAATCAACTATATCATTAAGTGTTCACAAAATAGTAATAGTCACATCTTATTATTCCTTCTTCATTTATTAACAATAATACTTTTATAGAGAGAAATATACCCACATTAACTCTTTGACTACCCTGGGATATAGCTCATATAGAGAAAACAGGGGGAAAAGAGGTGGTGGTGATGGTGGAGGGCACTTAAGGGGAAGACCACTGGGTGTTGTATGGAAAACAATTTGACAATAAAATATTATGGAGAAAAAAAATTTTAATGTTTATTAATTTCTGAGAGACAGAGTGTCAGTGAGGGAGGGGCAGAGAGAGAGAGGGAAACACAGAACCCAAAGCAGACTCCAGGCTCTGAGCTATCAGCACAGAGCGCAACACAGAGCTCAGACGCACAAGCTGTGAGATCATGACTAGAGTTGAAGTCGGATGCCCAACCAGCTGAGCCACCCCAGGCACCCTGGGAAGGCAGATTAAATGCTTGATTCTTTCAATGGGAAAGAATTTTGGAAGAAGACTTCTTAGGTAAGAGCTCTGCTAATGAACTGTCACTAATGAGGAGGTCTGCTGTACCCATTGTCATCTGCAAACTATTTAAAGAAGCTTCAACATTACTACTTGATATGAGCTTAATATGTAAACATGAAGTTTGCAAAATTAAGTAGATTGGAATCTGACTCTCATCTGACAAATTTAAACATCCAGAGGAAGAGCACTTACCTGTTGATGAATGAATCCAGATGGTGAAGTCTACCTACAATCCAGTTTATCAAGTCAAAGGGTCCATGAAAGATTCCAGTGCTTCAATTATGGGTCATGCATAAAAGGGAGAAGGTTTGTATATGAAGGTTTGTATAATGTCCTATCCAACAGGACCCACTGGGAAGGACAATAAAACTTATATATACCCTGGTGGATTCCTAGTAACTGAGGAGAGACTGAGTGATGAGCTAGACGAAAATGTATCACTTACCACATGATAACTAAAAGTGAGAAGTTCCCAAATGTGTGATAGAATCTCAGAAAGCCTCGTGAGAGAAAAATTCATCCCCTCCTGGACTTAGAAGGTGTAAAGACATATTAAGTCATTTTAAGTCTAATAAAAATTTCCTGCATCTCATGCTTAAGCAGGGAGTTTATTGGAAGAAATTATTATTTAAGTATAATCTGAAGAAGCAAAACTGGTAACAAACATAAGACTCAATGGGGAAATGAGAGCTTTTCCCCTAAGTCAGGAAAAAGACAAGGAAGTCCCCTCTCACCACTTTTATTCAACATGGAAGTCCTAGCCACAGCAATCAAGCAGGATGGTGAAGAAGCAATGGATGAAGATTCTAATAACACTTTTTAAACTAAAAAGCAAGACAAATGATGATATAACACCTCAACATCATAAGTGATTTCTGTTCCTCTGTACACTTATGGACCATATAAATAATACCACATAGTATACCATCAGATTATCTCTTGCCAAATACTCCTCTCAAGTGGAAAATGCTTTATTTGTTTCGCCAGCCATGTAGTACATGCTATGAGGGAAAGAGTTGTAAGCCAAGTGGGGATTGCAAACTGGTGACCCACAGACTTGCTTTGTCTTAAATACCCCTGATCATTACACTTTCTCTAGAACACACAGTCAAGTGACCCCTTTTAACTTAACTTGTCTCTTCAAACATGTCTGGCCACTGCAGTCATTTGACTCTGTGACCCCCAAACAAGAAAGAGCAAGAATCATGGAGAAGAAAAACTGAGTTTAAGTGCCGGTAGCAATAATTTTTTTTAATGTTGTCTGGTAATGGATTTTTCTTCCTCCTTCATAGTATGTATATTTGGCTATCCACCAAAATGTTAACAGACATTGTGGCTGGGAAAAACAATCTTCTTCCTACTGAAATAGTAGAATTCTTTTCCCCCAAAGTTCTACTATTTTTATAAGAGCAAAAATTAAAAGTTATGGTTTCGGAAATGGATGAGTAAACTTGGCCAGGCAACTAATGTATGTCATTTGCCTTACAGTCATCTTTGCACTGATTTCCCTGGTTCTCATCCCACGTTGCCCTAGGCTATTTGAAAAGCTGCAGCTAAAACCCATTCTCTGTTTTGACCATTTTCTGCCCAGTCATTTTATGCTTCAGCAGAAGTCTTACTGCCTTCCTTAACGGACCTCTGGGAACAGAAGAACAACTTCAATAAAAGTACAGAGAATTAAATGATGGGACCAAGCCATTAACAAAACTCTAGCTGTCCTAGATTCCTAAAACATATTACATTAGCATAGCTCCTCTATATTTTAACATATCCTAGTGCATATTATTTAACAAGTAAGTGTTTACATTTATCAAATGATTTTTCTGCGTCAATTTAAATAGTCACTTTCTTTGTCTACTAACATGATAAATTCTCTTACATATTTTTTATGTTGATTGAGACTTCAATGCATTCCTGGGATGAACTTGATCTGAATAATAAATTATTTTATAATAATCGAATGTTTGTTTAGCTAATATTTAATTTAGAATACTGAAACATGCATCTACAAGTGAAACTGGCTTATAACATTTTTATTGCCTTTATCGGATACTAGCAGAATCAAGATTGCACTAATCTCATTAAATAAGCTGCAGTGCTTCTTTTTTGGAAAAAAAAACAATGTAAGATTAATATTTCCTTAAAAATTTAGTAGAAATTCCATGTGAAAGAGACCAAGGGCTACAAAGTTTTGGTGGTGAGGAGGTCTTATACTACCATTAAATGTTTCTATTGCTTACTGACCTATTCAATTCTTCTACTTTGGGCACTTTTCATTTTTCCAAATAGTTTAAGCAAAGATCTTGTAAATTACCAAGTCTATTCTGATGTGATTACTCATAATATTTTTTACTTAAAATCTATTACCTCTGTAACTATTTTTCTTTTTCATTGCAAGTTTCTGTTTTCGTTGTTCTTTTTCTTTTTCTTGCTTGACCTTGCTAGAGAGCTTTAGTTTTGTTGCTATTGTTATTATTTTTCTTAATTTTGAGAGAGAGAGCACACAGGAGCAAGGTAGAGGGAGAAGGAGGGACAGAGAGAGAGAGAGAGAGAGAGAATCTTAAGCAAGCTCCATGCTCAATGCAATGTGGACTCAATCTCATGACCCTGGGATCAGGACCTGAGTTGAAATCTAGAGGCGGAGACTCAACAAACTGAGCCACCCATTTTATTAATTTCTTTTTTAATGTTGTCAATTCTTCGTGTTTCTTTCAGGTGGCTTCTTTATTCTCTCTGCTACATTTTCAACGTCTTTAACTGAATGTTTAGCTTATTCATTTTCTAACTTTGTGTGTTTGGTAAATTTACTTGAAATTATACATTTCCATCAAAGGACTATGTTAGCTGTGTTTTACAAACAGTAATTTGTGAGGTTTTATTGTTATTTGAGTCCTAAAACTTCAAAATTCCTTGCATGATCCCCCCTTTTAACATCTCTTTGATTCCTGAAAATCTCAATATCATGTGTCTTTTGGAGGATCCAGTTTCCTAAGACATCTATGAGGATACAAACGGTGCTTAGTAGCCAAGAACATTTTGCTAAGTTGTTCTATCATAGGTCCTTGCTCGAAGTGTTCATTTTCTTCTTCTAATCTGGTTTTCAGCACTTCATCACGTGTTTCTTCGTTGTTATGTGCAGGATCTGGCCATTGCAATAGATTTCATATGTTCATAGGGAATGTCCACAGAAGGGTGGTAGCATACTATCATCCTGCCATCCGCTGTCAAAGCAAACTCTACTTGCAATTATAGTCATCTGGAAGAGGAGAATACGTAGATTCATGACAAACACAATATAAAGCACCGTTTTGAATCGGAAATAGATGTTTTCAGATAGTTCTGTTTAATATCGCCCATTTTACTGCTGTTAACACCATGGTAACTTGAGATGCTTATCAGGTGGTGTGAAAGAAGATGATCTGAAGAGAAAATGCTTTTAAAATCTGCTTCCAAGCATACCTGTTTTCATCCCTGACAGCCGCTCACCGCCAGCCCACCATCTCCTCAGTCCTCATGATCCCCTTTTAATCCAAGGATTATTTATTAAGATAAAACCCGACCTCTAGGATTATGTAAACTATGCTTCTTTTCTTGTTTAAAATTTCTATTCTTAATTTATTATGGTTACAGAATACAGCATACGTGGAATTTATGACTACCTTTTATGGTGTAGTAAATTTTCCATGTGGGGAATACACAAACACAAACTCACATATATAAGCACGTATGGGTATGTGTATATATATATATAAAATAATTCAATCTTCCTTATTACATTACTCAGTTCTTTTGCGTTTCTATTAGTGTTTGTCTGATTTATTTATCAATTCTGATGAAAGCATATTAAAATCTCTTGAAATATATTGAACATCTATTTTTCTCCACCATTATGCTGTTGCAGCTTTGCATAGTTTGATGCTATACTGTTAAAGCATATGTATTCATGCTGATTACACCTCCTTGCTCTATTATTTTACCAGTATATGTCATCATCATCTTTTTCCTACATATTTTTTATTCTGATGTATCTGGAGGCAGATATTAACGACAGCCACTATCGTTTGGTTTGTAGTGGCCAATGTGAGTTTGTGTCCTTTTATTTTCAAAGTCCCTCTCTTTTTGTCTGATTTGAATCTAAATAGGGCACTGCTGATATTTTGTCTTAATTTTTAAAATATCATCTAAACTTCCATCTTTTAATGATGAGATGACCAATTCACATTAATTAAAACTATTGCTATATTAGGGCTACTTTTTCATATTTTCCAGTGATTGTACTTTCCCCATTTATCTTTTTTTGTTCCTTTCTTTCCATTAGTCCCATCAAGTTTTGTTCTCTGATTATATATAAATGTACAGCACTGATGCTGAGAATTCTAATGTCAGTCAAATTACTATTCTAGTTGATCTGCTCTTCTGCCGTGGCCTTTTTTTTTTAATAGTTTATTGTCAAATTGGTTTCCATACAACACCCAGTGCTCTTTCCCACAAGTGCCCTCCTCCATCACCACCACCTCTTTCCCCCCTCCCCCTCCCCCTTTAACCCTCAGTTCATTGTCAGTATTCAATAGTCTCTCAGGTTTTGCGTCCCTCTCTCCCCCCAACTCTCTTTCCCTCTTCCCCTCCCCCTGGTCCTCCATTAGGTTTCTCCTGTTCTCCTGCTAGATCTATGAGTGCAAACATATGGTGTCTGTCCTTCTCCGCCTGACTTATTTCACTTAGCATGACACCCTCGAGGTACATCCACCTTGCTACAAATGGCCAGATTTCATTCTTTTTCATGGCAATGTAATACTCTATTGTGTGTGTGTAGATAGATAGATAGATAGATAGATAGATAGATAGATAGATAGATAGATATACATACCACATCTTCTTGATCCACTCATCAGGTGATGGACATTTAGGCTCTTTCCATGATTTGGCTATTGTTGACATTGCTGCTATGATCATTCGGGTACATGTGCCCCTATGCATCAGCACTTCTGTATCCCTTGGGTAAATCCCTAGCAGGGCTATTGCTGGGTCATAAGGGAGTTCAATGGATAGTTTTTTGAGGAACCTCCACACTGTTTTCCAGAGCGGCTGCACCAGTTTACATTCCCACCAACAGTGTAGGAGGGTGCCCGTCTCTCCACACCCTCACCAGCATCTATAGTCTCTTGATTTGTTCATTTTAGCCGCTCTGACTGGTGTGAGGTGGTATCTCAGTGTGGTTTTGATTTGTGTTTCCCTGATGATGAGTGATGTTGAGT
>NC_043700.1:159961721-160025066 GCF_006229205.1 Suricata suricatta
TGTGCCTGTAGGCCATCTGGATGTCCTCTTCGGAGAAGTGTCTGTTTATGTCTTCTACCCATTTCTTCACTGGGTTATTTGTTTTTTGGGTGTGGAGTTTGGTGAGCTCCTTGTAGATTTTGGATACTACCCCTTAATCTGATATGTCATTTGCAACTATCTTTTCCCATTCTGTCGGTTGCCTATTAGTTTTCTTGATTGCTTCCTTTGCAGTGCAGAAGCTTTTTATCTTGATGAGGTCCCAAGAGTTCAGTTTTGTTTTAATTTCCCTTGCCTTTGGGGATGTGTCGAGTAGAAAATTGCTGCGGTGGAGGTCAAGGAGGTTGTTTCCTACTTTCTCTTCGAGGGTTCTGATGGTTTCCTGTCTCACATTTAGGTCCTTCAGCCATTTTGAGTTTATTTTTGTGTATGGTGTATGAAAGTGGTCTCGTTTCATTCTTCTGTATGTTGCTGTCCAGTTCTCCCAACACCACCTGCTAAAGAGGCAGTCCTTTTTCCATTGCATACTCTTTCCTACTTTGTCAAAAATTAATTGGCCGTACATTTGTGGGTCCAGCTGTGGGTTCTCTATTCTATTCCATTAGTCTATGTGTCTGTTTTTGTGCCAATACCATATTGTGGCCTTTTAGAGTTTTCTCTTTATAAGTACAGTTAATTTTTAAGCTTATTTATTTATTTTGAGAGAGAGTGAGTGAGTGAGACAGAGAGAGAGAGTAAGCACATGCACATAGGTACAGGAGGGGCAGAGAGGAGAAACAGAATCCCAAACAGATTCCATGCCATCAGTACAGAGCCTGATGCTGAGCTCCAACTCACAAACTGTGAGATCATAACCTGAGCCAAGATCAAGAGTCAGACACTTAACTGACTGCACCACCCAGGTGCCCCAATACACTTAATTTTTGATACAATGTCTAAGCATAGGGTTTTCAATACCTATTCTGTAGAGGCAAACTTTAGTCCTTTTTAATCTGAAATTTTACATCTTTCTTTAATTTCGAGATATTTATCATAATTATTTTGCCCTCTCTGTTCCTTCTGCATTTTCTGGGATATACTGTTATCCAAATTTTGGGATTTCTAATCTCTATATGCTTTTCCGTCATTACTTACTGCTCCTTCTGAAAGATTTCCTGACTCCAATGCTCCTGCTAACAAACTCAGGTCTGTGCTCTTGTTATCCTGCTATTTATTCCATCTAATTAGTTCTTTATGTCAACTCTTTTTCATATCCAATATTCTCAACTTGGTTTTTTTGGTTTTGTTGTTGTTAATTTGTGTTATTAATATACTCCTGTGGTAGGCTGAATATGAGCTCTCCTAAAGATGTTCATATTTCAGCCCATGGAACCTGTGAATATGTTACCTTATGTGGTATATTAATTTCTTAAGGATGCCATAACAAAGTACCACAACCTGGTACTTTGAACAATAGAAAGTATTTTCTCACAGTTCTGGAGGCTGAATATCTAAATTCAAGATGTTGGCAGGGCCATGCTCCCTCTGAAGGGCCTAGGAGAGAATCTGTCCTATGCCTTTCTCTTAGTTTCTGGTGTTACCTGTAATCGTTGGAATTCCTTGACTTCAAGACACATCACTCTATTATACCACTGTAATCAATTGCATTCCCCTTGTGTATCTGTGTCTGTGTTAAAATTTCCCTTTTCTTATAAGGACATCAGTCACTGGATTATGGCTGACTTTAATCCAGTATGACTTCATCTTAAATAGATAATATCTGAAGAGATCCTGTTTTCAAATAAAGTCACACTCACAGTTACTGGGGATTAGGATCTGAATATTTCTTGTTGGAAGACCCTATTCAACCAGTACCCATGGCAAAAAGAATTTTGCACTTGTGGTTAACCTAAGTATTTTGACATGGGGATCTTATATTATCTTGGATTATTCAGGTGGGCCCAGTGTAATTACAGGTTTCTTATAAGAGAGAAGTAGGAGGTTAGAAAAGAGAGATGCTATACTGCTGGCTTTGAAAACTGAGCAAAGAAGGAACTATATGGCATGCGACGTAAGTGGCCTCTGGAAAATAGAAAAGAAAAACAACAACTTTTCCCCTGGAGCCTCCGGAAGAAACCAGCCTGATGACACTTTGATTTTTAACCCTATCAGACTCACTTTGACTCAGACCTCTGGTATTTTAAGAAAATACTTACATGTTGTTTTTATTACTAAGTTCGCTATAATTTTAATTGTAATTAAGTTGCTGTTACAGCAGCAATGGGAAACAAATACAACCCCTTATTTCTCTGAAGATCTTTAGTGTGCTTCTTTTAAATTCTGGACTTATTTGTCCCATACTTCTAACGTATGTGGTATATAATGTTTCATTATCTTTCTTTCATGAGCTCTCTGGGAACCTAGTTATTTTTTTACCTGTGAGCTTGTATGCCCCTGGGGCTATCAGCTAATCTGTCTGCTAATATGTACTGGAAAATAGGAGTCTGGTTCCCAGTCTGCATCACCCTAGGTGACTTTATTTTTTTTATTATGTTTTAAGTTTATTTATTTATTAGAGAGTGATAGAGAGTGGGAGCAGGGGAGGGAAGAAAGACAGGAAGAAAGAGAATCTCAAGCAGATTCCATGCTATCAGCCCAGAGCCCGACATGAGGCCACAACTCACTAACCACAAGATCATGACAAGAGTTGGATGCTCAATCAATGGAGCCACCCAGGTGCCCCTAGGTAACTTAAATAAAAAAAAGAGTAGGGAAGTTAACCCATGGGTATAGCCTGGACACTACAGGCACTGTAGACTACTCCACAAGAAAATTCCTCTGTTCAGGGACTGGCCTTGAAACTCTTAAAATGAAGTGATACTGGGAGAGGAAGTCATATTGTACTCCACCAGTCCTGCGATTGAAAGGGAAAATGTAGAGGAATAAAACCATAAAAGTTTGTTCCTTCTACACCTGCTTGAATCATCTATTTGTTGTCTAATCTCCCCATCAGAAGCAGTAAAAATGAGGGGAAAAAAATCCTCTTGAAGAATAGTTCAGAAAAGAAAAGCAAATTGAATTGATATTTACTAAGCTTTTCTTCATACAATTTAACCTAGAGAATGATTCTTCGACAATTAAAGAGTAATTGTTAGAAATTGTTATATTTCCTTTAAATAAGAAACTGATAGAAACTGATAAGGAACAAGGAACACTGCCTGGTAGCCTCTCCAGGGCCCCTGGGCTATTGCTGCAGATTTTTGGTGGCTGTGTGGCAGGTAATAAATGCCTAAAGGCCATGTGAGTAAGAAGCAAAAACAGGACTAAAGTGCTGTCCCCCAGTCCATCTTCCTATTGCAGTCTGGTCACCCTTAGCCTAAGCCTTTGGTACCCATATTGGCTTTTGTCAACTTATTTTTTTTCTGGCAATTCTTGACATACAAGCTTCCTTCTTACTTCTGTAAATTCTTCAAAAGTGGACACTGAAAAAACCAGCAATTCATATGAGTTTTCCATTTTGTTAGCTTTCTTTCCTATGTCCTACAAAATGGGTCTGCAAAATAATGCTAATCATTCCACTGTAAATAGGAAGGCAGTGGTTCAATGGGGGTATAAGACAGTATTGGAAGAATCAGGGTTGTGTGTGGATTGGAAAAACTCTTCACTCAGAAATCAACATGATGACCCAGGTAACTCAGAATCCACAAATGGATAGATGTCCTCATTTTGGAACCAGCTTCATTTGAAATAAGTTTTCTGTGTGGTAAAGAATTTTGTTTTCATGAAGTTAATGATCTTCAGGTTATCACTGAGCTTATGCTGTTGGTTCTCTTACATTACATCTTTATAAGGAGATAACTAGAGAACGAATTTCTTCCAGAGGTAGAGAGCCAGTATCCAGCCCACTCAGCTCCTACACTTGCACATGTTACCTGAAAATGCCTTTTCCTTTACACTCTCTTGATTGTGTTCTGTGAGTACCACTATATCCAAATCACATTTAGGGATTCAATCTACCCATTAGAAGCAGTAAAAATAGGAAAAAAATTCTTCATAGAAGAATAGTTAAGAACAAAAAAGCAAACTGAATTGATATTTACCAAGCTTTTCTTCAGACAATTTAACCTAGAGAATGATTCTTCTACAATTAAAGAGTAATTGTTAGAAATTGGTTTTTTCCTTAAATAAATTAGGTATAGTTTGTTAGAGTATTTATTACTTCATTGCTACCAAAAAAAAAAATGGATAATTATACACACATTCACTCACAAGTCAAACTAATGAGACTTCCAAGAATTAATAAAAGAAAGACAATGAACCAAACAATTCATATACATGAATTAGAACTATTGGAACCAATGGGTCCAAAATTTAAAAGAAGCATAATATTCTCAAAGATGTAAAGGATAAAAATATATTTTATATATATTTATATGTACATGTGTGTGTACATATGTATACACACACATGTACATATATATAAATTATCTAAGAGTTCCTTCATGTCCTTCCTCCCTCCTTTATTTCTACCAAACATAACTTGTACTACAAGTATTTACTATACACATGCTGGCTCAATATTATATTTTTAATGCTTTACTAAGATGGGATTGACATGCCAAAAGCTACACCTCTTTGATGTATACAATTTGATGAGTTTGGAGATAGTGTACACCCAGGAAACCATCATCACAATCAATTTTATAAACATATTCACTACCACCAAAAGTTCCCTCCTACCTTCTTTATTTTTGTGTGTATAATAAGACCTTAACATAAGAGCTACCCTCTTAGAAAATGTATAAGTGCACCATAGAGTTTTGTTACAAAGCTATATAACCAAAACAGTATGTTTCTGATGTAAAAACAGACACAGAGACCAAAGAAACAGAATAAAGAATCCAGGGGTGCCTGGGTGGCTCAGTCAATTAAGCATCCAACTTTGGCTCAGGTCATGATCTCACGGTTCATCAGTTTGAGCCCCGCATCGGGCTCTGTGCTGACAGCTAGCTCAGTACCTGGGACCTGTCTTCAGATTCTGTGTCCCCCTCTCTCTCTGACCCTCCCCTGCTCATGCTGTTTCTCACTCTCTCTCAAAAATAAATAAAACATTTTTTAAATTAAAAATTTTTTTAAAAATTTAAAAAAATAGAGAGTCCAGAAGTAAACTTTCTCATTTATGGCCAAATGATCTTCAAAACAGGTACCAAGAATACACAATGGAGAATGGATAGTCTTTTCAATAAATGGTGTTGGGAAAACTGGATATCCATAGGCAAAGAAATTTAACTGGGCCATTATCTTATACCATACACAAAAATGAACTCCAAATGTGGTAACGACTTAAACATAAAACCTAAAACTGTAAAGCTCCTAGAAGAACACTTAGGGAAAAGGGCTTCTTGATATTGGCCTTGGCAATGATTTCTTATATATAACACCAAAAGCATAGGCAGCAAAAACAAAAACAAACAAATGGAGTTACGAAAAACTAAGGATCTGCACAGCAAAGGAAGCAGTCGGGAAGGTCAAAAGACAACCTATGGAATGGGAGAAAATATTTGCAAACCATATATCTGATAAAGGGTTCATATCCAAAATATACAAGGAATTCCTCTGACCCAATAACAAAAATAAATTATTATGGGCAAAGGATCCAAATAGAAATCTCTTCTTTGGAGAAGACATACAAATGGCCAACAGGTATATGAAAAAGTGCACCACTAATCAGCAGGGAAGTGCAATGAGATATCAGCTCAATGTTCTTATTAACACACTGTGAGGAAGGACTGCAGTGTTACCACCTAGGCAGATGATAGCCAGATTTCACTGTCCCTTGAAAGCCAACCCCGTAAAAGCACAGTGTCGTTCTCCAACAGAAGGACAGCAGAAAGGAGTCAGGGACGGTGGAGTCAGCCTGTCCTATTTTCTTCAGGCTTTCTCAAGATACACATTATGTCCCTTCATGTGGTGAATGGTAAGTAATGTTGAGCACACGCTGCACACACTGAGTGCTGTATAAGCATGGAACTGTTCATTCCTTTCCACATCGAAGGTCACCATCTCTATGCCTCATTAGTGAGGCAGCATAGAAAGAGCAGGAAACCTGGCTCCAAACATTCCAGCTCTGCTGTGGAATTTTAAACAAGGGATTTAACCTCTCTGTAAAATGATAGTAGTTCTTCACCATAAACATTTCTCAGGATTGTTTTAAGGATCAGTTTAGATCACAAAAATGTGCAAAGAGCCCAAGATCTATCAGGAATTTTGTTTCATTCTATAAATATAATAAATGGCACAAAGTCAAAAACATAATATTCCAGCTGTTAAATAGTGAAGACATGTTAGAGCATCATTTTTTTCAAACTCCAATAAAATAATGAATTTAGGCAATACTCAACAATAGCTGCTAATATCACACACAAAAAAAGAGAGAGACAAACAGACATTATCCATGATGTATTTCTAAAGGGAAAACAGAAGAACCTAAATCAGATCAAACAATTAAGTCAAACCTCTAGACCTAATTTCCAGTTTTCAGGAAATACAGGAGGCAAAAGTATAGTTTAAATGACACCCCAAGGGAGAAAACACCAAAGTCCAGAATTAAAGAAAATTCTATAAGAGAAACTGCTTCATTTCTTTAATATATTGCTAAGGGTAAAAAAAAAAAGAGTAAGGCTCTATGGATTAAAAGAGACTTGAGAGATATGTGAAAACCAAATGTATGTGAGAATACTGGAAATTGATTCAAACAAACCAAGATTTTTAAAAATCATTTTGGTCACAAATGGGAAATCTGAACACTGACTGGATATTCGTTGATATTAAGGAATTACTGTCAATGTTTTAGGTGTGACAATGGTATTGTGATTATGTTTTTAAGCAATTTAGAGATACACACTGAAATGTTCTTGGATGAAATGACGTAATGTAGGAGAGTCTCCTCAAAAAGACCAGAAGGTGTGGAGGCTGGGGGAGAGGCAGGAAGAAGTGGGAAAATATAAGCATATTGAGTAAAGTACAGTAATAATTGTTATTTAGAAAAATCTTGAGGGCACCTGGGTGGCTCTGTTAGTTAGGCATCTGACTCTTGGTTTCAGCGTAGGTCATGATCTCATGGTTTGTAGGTTCAAGCCCCGCCTCAGGCTCTGGGCTCATAGCTCTAAGCCGGCCAGGGATTCCTTGTCCCCTCTTGCTCTCTGCCCCTCTCCCATTCACTCTCTCTCAAAATAAATAAATATTTTTTTAAAAAGAGAAAAATCTTGAATATGCTATGCTCCCTGTGGAGCAATGTAATATTCACCCATCACAAGCACAATTTACACTATCACAAGTTCTAACACGAGCTTAGGAGTCAGAAATCACAAAACATAGACACTTTTTTTTTTTCAGTACTAAACTCTGAGGTCTTAGCCTTGCATCAGTGAGAGGAGTATCTGTTTATTTCCATTGCTGCCCGGACACTTTCAGACCACAGCCTTTTAATTTAATTGATACTTTTTTCAAAGGATAATGGCAAGAGTGGGCTTTCTCGTGGTGATCATTAAAGAAATGTCAGGAACTCCTGTGGGAGATCTATGCTCACCAAACCATAACCTCAAAACACAAACTGTTCTCAGGGCACTTTTCAAAACTGGTTTGTGGTGTACTATTTATTAGTCAGGCTCCCAGGCCCTGGACTACATATGCTGCAAATACATTTCAGGTGCAAATTATTTGCTCTGTTAGACTTTATAGTTCATGAAGTCATTCATGCTGATTAAAATTTTTGAAATGGTAGATTTCTAAATGGATGAAAGCAAATTACCAGCCAACATCTCTATTTTTAGCAGATTAAATAATCATAATATAAACTACTAGAGACTGTGGAGCATCTATGCTTTATACATGGTCTTTGGTTCAGTTCTTCAAAACAATAGCAATTAAAATGTAGTTCTACCATCATCACATGACGTCCCAGGTAAAATGAAGAGGAAATCCCAGTCATTCCATATCAACCACATAAATCTATCCTCCTTTCATTAAATGATGGGAATCATATTAATGTGCTGGGGCTACAGTGACAAAGTGTCACAAACTGAGTGGCCTAAACAACAAAAGTGAATTGTCTTGCAGTTCCGGAAGCTAAAAGCCCAACATCAAGGGATCAGCAAGGCTGGTGCTTTCTGTTGGCTGTGAGGAACAATTTGTTCCATGTGCCCTTCCATCTCCAGCCCCAGCTTCTGGAGGTTTGCTAACAATGTGTGGCATTTGTTGGCTTACAGAAGCATCACCCTGCCCTCTGCCTGCGTTTTCACATGGCATTTCACCCATTTGTATCCAAATCTCCCCTTTTTATAAGGACACCACTCACAGTGGATTAGGTGTCCACTCCACCCCAGGATGATCTCATTTCACAACTAACTACATCTGCCATGATCCAATTTCCAATTATGGTCACATTCTGTGGGATGATTGGTTAGAACTTCAACACTGATTTTTGGTGGTAAACAACTCAAGGCATAATAGGAATTAAGATAATTTGCTCATGTGACATACACATTCCATAATCCAGGACATACGCAAGGCAGAAAAAAACCCAAATCAAATTAGAAGGAGGAACTCTACATACCAAAGTTGTATAAATCTATTTCATTTCAATAATTCATTCATGCATGTTTTCATGAAAACAATGAATAAATACCAATGACATACAGGCATAATAGAGGATAAGAGAGAATACACATCATTAGGGACAACCTGATTCATGTTTTATGTGCTGCACAGACAATTTTTTTTAATTCTCATTCAACATTTATCATAGTAGCAGTGGAAAGAAACTGATATATTATTAATAAAATAATATACTTTCTTCATTTCAAAATTATGTATTAAACTTAAAATAACATTTACTTCTACTTGGAAAAATCTTCCTGATCATAATTTTCTGTCATTCATACCTGAATAATCTTAATAATTAATACTCACCAAGGATCAAGGTATGTTACAAGACCACAATTACAGATAATTGTTCAACAAATATTTGAAAAGATTTTTGACAAAATAGTTTCTATATTTCTATAGTTCTTTATTTCTTTTAAGTTTTCCTTTGCAATTTTCAAACTAGATAAAATTTGGGGAGGTATACTTAAAACTTCAAAATAAATCACTCATTCTCATCAAATAGTACTATTCTAGACTTGCAGCTGACTATAACTGCCGCCTGTAGGGAACTGTCAATGGCTGTTTTCAGAGTGGGTAGCACAACCCAGTGTACCCATGTATCCCAAGCATAGTAATGGAGACAAAAGGACACCTAAGAGGAACCTCTTAAAATTTTCCATTTATTGGCCCTATATATTAGGAGGTAGAGAGCAAGAACAATATGCATTTTTTCAGTTGTGTAAGGATTATTCATGGAACTGTGACCTAATGAACACCATATTTCCCATTAATTCCAGTGAGATTTTAGTATTTCCTGGTTAATCAGACCCCCAGGAAGCTCTTTGATCTGTCTCTTAATTGGTATTGCAAATTAGTAGGGAAAATGACCACATAAATCAGGGAATCTCAAGATTGGAAACACCTAGGAGCTAGAGGAAATACCCAGAACATCCCTGTGGTCTGTCTTTGCCTGGCTTTACACATCAGGGAAAACAGCTGTTCAACAATGTGGTGCACAGACTCTGGGCTACATATGTGGGTACAAATCTCCCTTCTGGCCCTTATTAGCTATGTGACCTTGAGCAAATCATTTCACTTATGTATCTCACTTGCTTCTTAACCGCAAGGGTTGTGCCCCCAGTACTTGCTTCATGGAGTTCTGTGCAGATTAAGTACTTTAATATGTGTAGACTATTTGGAACTGTGTCTGGCACATACTAAACACAAATGCTAGCCATTATTAGAAATTTGTAGCTGAACAGTAAACTATTTTGTTGTGATGTTAAGTGCTGATTTGAGCTTTAAACAAGCATATTTCTCTGTTGGCATGGAGTGGGCAGTGAAGCAGCTGAACATGCATACTATCCAACAAGGTTCATAAAAGGCAAACACTGATCTCTCTTACCTCTGCCCACCAGGAAGATGCCCTCTGACCATACTGATTCTGTTGGAAATGTTTCGGAAGCACTTTACTAAATAGAAGATCAGCCTGGTGCACACTCAGCTTACCAAATCAGCCTCCTACTCTCCCTAAGCATGCAGAGACTTCTTTTTGCCAGACAGTTGAGACTATAAATCCCAATATCTACAAGGGACTTTCCCTCTATCTCCGTTTAGATTAAGGGAGGCTGAGAATCAATATTATTGTTGTGCTGTAGCTGTTTGACCTGAAATCACGTTTTGGTTTCTTGGTGTTAGATACAACCCAAGTTGTAAAAACCTGAAAGCACATCTAAAAACTAAAAGCCTGGGCACCTGGGTGGCTCAGTTGGTTAAGCATCTGTCTTTGGCTCAGTTCATGATCTCACAGCTCATGAGTTCAGGCCCAGTGTTGGGCTCTGTGCTGACAGCTCAGAGCCTGGAGCCTGCTTCAGATTCTGTGTCTCCCTCTCTCTCTCTGCCCCTCCCTCACTCACATGCTGTCTCTCTCTCTCTCTATCTCTCTCTCTCTCTCTCCTTCTCTTTCTCTCTCTCTCAAAAATAAATAAACATTAAAAACTAAGAGCCTTCAGCTACCCTAACATAGCCCTTAAAATGTTCTTCTGGTCCAGCCACTCAACCAATGTTCAAAATAGAAAAATAATTTTAGAAAACCATAATTAAAGGCCACAAATGATAAATTCCACAAGACGAACCAAAGTTCATAGGGGTGGGGCCGAGCGGGGAAATTACCATGTACTGGAGGAGGTAGATAAGCAAGAGGAAAGGGACTATGGTTTAGGAAGTTTCTACAGTGGAATCATTTGAACTGCAGCTTGAAGAGTATGTGACAACAATTTGCAATGTTTTATCTGCCCTAAAAAACACAAGGAAGAAAAAAATACACAAGGAAGACCGTTCTTAAAAATAGTTTACTATAGCAGTGAGTATACCAGAGTCAGCAGCATAATAGGAAGAAAGTGGCATGGATGGCTTGGAAACAAATTTATCCATTCATTCACTAAGCCCTACACACTCATCCTCTAAAGAATCACTAAGCAAGGGTAAGAGACTACAGAAAGTGCACAGATGCATGTTTCTCTCATGATAAATGGCCAGGAGCACGGAATTACAATCTGGATGGTTAGAGCTAGAAGATGAGAGTTTATATGATAAAAATATTCAAGCGAACAGTGGCCTTTCACAACTTTACACTGAATGATTTTTATTTGCCAGTCACTTCAGTTGTGATCCTGCATATTCCAATGTAATGAAATCCCTTTTTAAAAATTTGTCAGTTAATATGGTCTGTAGTGCTCAGAAGTAATAGTAACATAACTACTAAGAAAGAGACAGTTGTCCTTGACTTTCAGAATTGACAAACACCTCAGTGTGTGGCAATTCCCTGTTCCCATGTGTGATATACATGTGGAGACAGATGAGTAGCATTAATTCTCATTTATCAGTTCATTTATTTATGTGTGCAGCAATAGAATGATACTGATATACACTGCCTAATTCTATGCCCTCTTGCCTGGAATTTTAAAATCCACTTGGGAAGATAAGAATAAGTCGGGGCGCCTGGGTGGCTCAGTTGGTTAAGCGTCTGACTTGGCCTCAGGTCATGATCTCGTAGTTGGTGGATTCAAGCCCCATGCTGGGCTCTGTGCTGACAACTCAGAGCCTGGAGCCTGCTTCTGATCCTATGTCTCCCTCTCTCTCTACCCCTCCCTACTTGCACTCTGTCTCTCTTTCTCTCTCTCAAAAATAAATTTTAAAATTTAACAAAAAAGAGTAAGTCACTCTGCAAGATGGTACATAATTAAATGTCAAAACGAATGTTAGAAACCATAGTATTGAGAGAAAACACTGTGAGCAGGAGCAATAGCAGGCCTTATCACAAGAGGAGCAGCATGGGCTAGAACTTGAAGAAAGGGTATTATTTATATTAAAAAAATATATTTCATAGCATTCAGAGAGAATACAATTGAGAAAGGCCAACTCAAGAGAGTTATTTCTACAAGTGAAGAAATAAAGACAGTAATGGAGAAGCCAAAGATAAGGATCTGATTAGATTATTGGGTGGATTTAAAAGCCAAACTCAGGAATTTGGGACTTTTCCTATAGCCAAGAAAGAATCACGGATACCCTCCAAGGCAAAGCAGAATATGGAGAATACAGTTTAGTTTGGTTTGGTTCGATTTGGTTGTAGGTAGCTTTGCCTGTTCTAATGAATGGGAACATAAAAAAAAACCACCAAATATCAAATAAGCCAAAACCATGTAAATTTGCCTTTGGATGGCATTAGAAGTATGGGTAGATACTTTCTTGAGAGAGTAATTCCTATAATTTCTTCTGTTAGAAACTTAAAAATAATAAGAAAAAAAGTTTTCTTCCCAATCCATCCCCCTATCTTTACTACAAGATCCACCCACCTCAGGAATTCTATAGGATCACCTTTGTTTTGAAAGCCTAGTACAAAGTTCTATCTGATTATCTGAGAAGGAGGAGGTCTGATGGTTATGCAGAAAGAGAAGGTACAATGTAAAGAGAATTGGTTCCCCCAGAAATGAAGGGGTTGGAAAAAAGTTTCACTTTGTGAACAGCATAGACAGGGCTTCTCATGCTTCACCAATATTCCCTGGTGTGTCAGGAACTCCTCAAGTTGGGCATGCATAGATACCTTGAACACTGAGCCAAAGATCCTGATGGTCAAGATTGGAACAGAGAAAAACTCTTTGGAACTGTGGGTAATGGATCCCCTCACACTCCGGTAAACAAAAAAGCAGGTCTACAGTGATCATGAAACTAAGACCAGGGGTAATCTTCAAATGGACTCCCCAAAGAGGGACATTTTCTTAGAATCATTAAAGATGGTTTTCCCCATAAACAATTGGGTGAGGACTAAATCAATCAAAGCTGATTTATAAAAATAAAGAAATATGACAATCATCACAACTGAGGGAAATAGAGCAAATTTATAAGCTTATTCTATTTGGTTTCCCATATTCTCTTAAAATAGCACACTGCTTCATTCCTTGAGTGAAAATTTTAGTCTGCACCAAATATAATAAGGTCTAAAAGGAGAATTGGTCAGTCTTAAGTTGGGTGAGGAGAGGGAATCTTCCATGACTTGGTGAGATGCAGGGTGGGTGAGAAGCCAGAACCCAGCCCCACACTACTGAAGGTGTTTTAGACAGCTGAGTAATAGAGTCTATACAAATGTGTAACCAGCTATGCATGTTGAATGCCATTCATTCATCAAGGGAAAAATTTTTCTACCATCCTTCTGCCAACTTATAAGCTCTAGTATAAACCCTTTTCCAGCTTTATTGAGGAATAATTGACAAATAAAATAGTATATATTTAAAGTGAACATGTGGTGATTACATTGTTGAGATTATGGTAATCACCATAATCAAGTTAATTAATTTCATAGTTAAGCTCTTTTTTGTGTATGTGGTAAAAATATGAGATTTTCTCTCAGCAAATTCAAGTATATAATACAGTATTGTTAACTACAGTCACCATGCTATATATTAGACCCTTAGAACTTACTTATCTTATAACTTCAAGTTTGTTCCCTTTGACCTACATCTCCCTCTTTCTCCTAATCCCTAGCCTCTGCCAACTGCCATTCTACTATCCATTTCTATGAGACTGGTTTTTTTCCTTTTGTTTTTTTAGATTCCACATATAAGTAATATATAGCATTTGTCTTTCTCTGTCTGGCTTACTTCACATAGCATATAATGCCCTCCAGGTTCATCTATACTGTGACAAATGGCGGGATTTCCTTCTTTTTTATGGTTTAATATATCATTTATATAACATTATATATGTATATTATATATGTTATATATCACATTTTTTATTCAGTTATCTGTCAATAGATACATACATTGTGTCCATAAATTGACTATTGTGAACAATGCTCCAATTAGCATGGGAGTGCAGACATCTCTTCCAGATACCAATTTTGTTTCCTTTGGATATATACTAAGAAGTGAGATTGTACGATCATATGGTAGTTCCATTTTTAATGTTTTGAGGAACATCTATACTATTTTCCATGGATGCTACCAGTCAAATATAAATTTTGACAATATTTAAAATGCTAAGTGCTATGGACTAAATGAATTTGTCCCCCCAAAAATTATAAATGAAAGCCCTAATTCTCAAGGTGATGGTATTTGGAAGTGGAACCTCTAGGTTAGGATGAGGTTATAAGACTAAGAGCACCATGATAGAATTAATGCCCTTATGAAAACAGAAAGCTATCAGTCCTCTGTCTCTGCCATGTAAGGACACAGCAAGAAGGCAGGCCATTACAGACCAGGAAGATGGTCATAAGCAGACACAGAATCTGTCAGCACTTGATCTTTGAGTTCTCAGCATTAGAACTATAATAAATAAATATTTGTTATTTAAGTCACCTAATCTATGGTATTTTATTATAATAGCCCAAACTAACTAAGATACTAAACAACTACCTCTGGATGGTTGTTTAGTTGTTGACTCTCTTAGGGTCTTTCAGATGCTATTCATAAGGTATAGAATATATACTTGTATATGCACCCAGATAACACTGTTTATCCTGAAATAATTTCAAAGTGAATTACAGACTAGAAGTCTAGTTACTAGTTTTGTGATCATTCTAAGCCTCAGATGTTTTATTTATATAATATGGTCACTGTGTTAAATACATATGATAATGAATATAAAGTTATTTTCTCAGTTCTAGGCATTTAGGAAAAATTCAATCAATTATAATTTTAGCATTGTAAGTGAAATATAAACAAATTAAAGAATTACTAAGCCTTAACGGTAGTATCTGAGAATATTGCCTATCCATCGTACTAGAATTTTACTCATAGATAAAAGTTTAGAGAGAATTTAAGACTAATTCCTCCAAGAAACTGAAGCTTAAAGAAGTTCTTGATTTGCTTGAGATAGCACAGACAATCTTATTATAGCTACAGTCTGACAAGAGTAGGGTACTGGCCAATAAAACAGAACTAGCACATTTATTAGTTAAATCCTCTTTTGTTTCGGTTAGCATAACCATAATTCATGTATCACATCCCAAGAATGCTCCATTCCAGATACCTGTGTTTCTTAGAAGCCATCTCAAGCTTTTTACTATGTCAGCTTATTCATTTCTCTCTGGCTCTTTCCATTATCTTCCTTTCGTGTTATGTCAGAGATAAATGACATCATTCTAGAGGGTTGCCTGGTGGCCCTGTCTCTGACTTTTTTTTCTCCCACTGCCACTTTCAGTCCTGGACCAGTCCCAGGACTGATTCATCAGTTGGCAAGAAACCAGTGTCTTTTTAGCCCTAGGAACTACCAGTGATAAAATGGAAAGGGCAATGTAGAAACCCAAAGGCAAGCCTCACTTCCAACTCTTGGTGGAAGACTCAATTTAGGAAGAATATGTGCAATAATGTCAGTAGGTACTGGAAGTTTATAGAGCATGCTGAGCAATTTGGGGCTTTCCCACAATTTCTGGAATGAACCATGCATTAAAAGACTATTAAATCATCAATGATTTTTTTTCTTATTTCTAAAACTCCAACATCCAAATATTTTTTCCTTAAAGTCTTAGGTTTGAAGTGGACATTAGAGGTTCTAACTCCATCTCCCAAACAACATTGACCTTTACAACACTCCTCTCAGGTGGCAACCAGCTACACTGTTTGACAGATCTAGTTATCTGAAAGTCCATAGTTATATTTGGTTGAAATCTGCCATTCAGTAACTTTGAGGCGCTGTTCAGAAAATCAAGCCTAAAGCCACAGCATTTCAAAGTTGGCAACGAACAAGCTAAATCTCCTTTCCACATTAGAGTCCTTTGCTGAATAAAAGATCATTCCAAACATCCTAAACAACAAACATTATTTCTCAGGATTTTGAGGGTCAACTGGGTAACTTCCCGTCTGGCTGGCTCAGCCAGGGCTGGATAGTCTAGAATGGCCTAATTCACACACCTGGCAGTTATCAGGCTGGCGGTTCTAGAGGTGGCCTCAGCTGGGATTCCTCAAGGTAACTAAGATCAACACGTTCCCAGCCTCTGACATGCCATCTTTGCCAGTATCTTTCTGGCCAAAGCAAATACCACAAGTGTACTATGTTAGACAGTGTCTCCACTAAGATTCACATCCTATTCAGAAACATACAACATGACTTTATTTGGAAATAATGTTATTGCCAATGGACTTAGTTGAGTTGAAGTGAAGTTATACTGGAGTATGTTGGTAGGCCTTTAATCCAATACGATTTATATCCTTGTAAAAAGAAGAGACACAGAGAGAATGCCATGTGACGCTTCAAAAGAACCCAAAGGTACACCATCACAGGCTAAGAGAAACACACGGAACGGATTCTCCCCTAGAGCACACAGCCTTGCCAATACCTCGATTTCAGACTTCCAGCGTCCAAACTGTAAGAGAATACATTTCTATTGTTTTAAGCTACCCAGTGTGTGGCAGTTTGTAATCATAGCCCTACGAAACAAAATCACATGGCCAAGCAGAGATTCAAAGGATGGAGAAAAAACTTCACCACTACACAGGAAGAAGTAAAATGTTACATTGCAAAGTGATGTGCACATGGAGATGGGAAGTTTGCAGCCACATTTTCAATGTGCCAAAAAGCCCTTTGCGTATATGACATTTATTATATTCCCCCACTCATCATCATTTCTAGGTTTCAAAACCTCTTGCATCTAGGCGGCTCTCTCATTATATTACAATTTGTCCATATCCCTCTTTGTCATCCTACCTCGTAAAAGGTAGAATGGTGGATTTTACTACACCCACCAAATGTTTTCTCTTCAGTAGTGCTACTGAGTTCTGTATCAGTTAAGCCCTGTCCAACTGCAAGTAAGAGAAAATATGACTGACCGGGGCTTTAAAATAAGACTATTTATTTTTGGGGTACCTGGGTAGCTCAGTTAGTTAAACATCTGACTCGTGGCTTCTGCTCCGGTCATGATCTCACGGTACATGAGTTCAAGCCCCATATCTGTGCTCCTGGTGCAGAGCTTGCTTGGGATTCTCTTTTTCCCCCCGCTCTCTGCCCACCTCCCCCAAAATAAACAAACTCTAAAAAAATCTTTTTAAAAAGACTCTATTATTTTGCTTAACAAGAAGCCTGCAAATAGCTGATAGCTGATAGCTGGTTCCAAGTTTGGCAACTCCACAGTGTCAGGTATTGTTTCAAAATCTCTGAAACTCTCTTACCTTCCTCTGCATGCTTACAAAAGATATGCCTTAGCTCTGAATATATTTTCTTGTGGTTTTGTCCATAGGGAGGCAAAGGAGCAGAAAGAGAAGTAAGAGAGGATTCCATGTCATGTTATCAGGAAGGAAATATTTCCCAGGAGTCTCTCAGGAATTTTCCCAGTTCCTTCGGCCAGATCTGAGCCCCACAGGTACTCCTAGTTCTATGGAGGCTTTGAAAGCATGCCCTGCTTTGTGGGTCCCAGCAATAGAGAAAAGAGCTGGGAATGGCTATTGGGTATAGCCCTTGAGAAGCTAACTAAGAGTGTCTGGCATACCTCCCCAGGGACACGTGACATCGTGAGGCAAACATATTGACGTGGTCACTGCTACATACACAGGATTTCTAAAGACGACCAAGAAGTTTTAACCAGTTCTTTAAATTAGCAAGTACAATGCTCAGCATATAGGATAGGGAATAGAGAACAGTAATTAAGCATGGAGACTATGAAATCAAACTGACTGGGTTCAAATCCCACCTTATAATTTATCACATATTTATCACGTATTTATAATTTACCATGTATATGACCATGGGTAAATTCCTTAACTTCTCTTGTCTCAGATTCTCCATCTTAACAATAAAGACAGTAATTGTACCCACTCATAGGGATGTTAAGATTACACTTACTACTCCCACTATGGAATAAGGGCCAAATATGGGACAAGGAACAACAATGTTACAGCACATGTATTTTCATAAAAAACCTGGAAGAACACTTAAATAACTAAAAGTGATTATTTATGCTAGGGAAACAGGGACTCTTCAGTAAGTATATCTTATATATTTAAATTATGTAAATATATATGATCTAGCCAAAAAATGTTTACAATCCCACTTATGTATTTAAATCAATTATATTTATTATTTCACAAAATTATAAGGAAACTATTTTCCAAAATATTAGTAGTTATCTTTGGGTGATTGAGTAGACTTTACATATTTTTAGTTTTCTGGAACGTTTTTGTGGTAAACAGGATAATCGTCCCCCCCCCCCAACCCAAGAAAGATGTCTGCCTCTTAATCTCTGAGCAAAGAAGAATTAAGGTTGCAGATGAATTAAGGTGTCTAATAGTTGACCCTTAGAGAGATTCTCCTGGATTATCTTGGTGGACCCAATATAGTTATGAGTCCTTAAACATGAAAGAGAGAAACAGAAGAGTCAGAGTGCTGCCATGTGAGAAAGGCTCAGGCGGCCACTGCTGGTTGGGCAAGGTGGAAAGGGACAAGGTACCAAGGTTGCATACAGCTCATAGAAGCTGTAAAAGGCACGGAATTCCAGAAAGGAACACAGCCCTGCCAGATCTTTGATTTTAATGCAGTGAGCCCCATTTTGGAGGTTCTGACCTCTAGTATTTAAGATAATAAATGTGTTTTAAGCCACTACAATTATGATAATTTGTAGCAATAGGTTACTAATATGCTCCTCATGTTTGAAATAATGAGAATGCATATAATATTTTAACAATCACAAAAAAGATTTAAAATGTGTATATATACATATATACTTACATACATATATATGCATACATACATACAAACTTGAGATGTGACCAGAATGCTAAATTACATGTGCTCCTATATATGAGATGATAGACACCATCAAGTTGTGATTATTCAGAGACTTGGCCCCAGGGCACACAGGCAATCTTCGAAAGGCACAAAGAAGAGAAGTATGTGCTCCCACACTCCTGGTATTGTGATTTTTCATTTGTCTCATTCCCTAGCTGTTCACCCACTGCTCCACATGCACCAAGCATCCCATATATACCAGCCTTCAGCAGAAATGCAAATTTTATAAGAAATAATAAAATCAAACCATAAAAAAAGACATATAAAAAGGATATGCGCCAATATGACATCACTGTTTGAACAGCAGGAAATGTTCTGAGACACCAGATAGAAATCTGTTTCTAATGTGATGCACCTAGTTTTCCAGAGAACAGAAATTTGCCTGTTGTAAAAGTGCTGTCATGATGAAAATTGGGAAAAGAATGAAATTGAATGAAATTCCTTTGTATTTCATTGTACTTTGAAACCTCGAGTGCTAAAAAAGCTGTACTTTGTAGTAGCTTGATGTTTTCTAAAGATGAGAAATAAAAGCAGTTGGAAAATCTTTAAAGAACAGAAGCTAAGTCATTCTTATAAGGAAAGTGTCTAACTGAAGCGTTTTCTTAAATTGTATATTTCCCTCCTGATTAGGAAAATAATACATGCTCATTGGAAAAAATTCAGAGAATATAGAAAACTACATAGGAAAAAATATTAATCATTCACATTCAGAGAAAACCACTGCTAAAATTTTTGCTGTATTTTCTCCCATAGGTTTTCTCCATAGTGAAGATATTGTATTATTGTATGTAGTATATACAATTTTTAGCTTCCTTTGGTTAACATTAAAACAATAGCCTCTAACTCAGAATGTAAAATTGAATAGCCATAATTTTTTTAAGTTTATTTATTTGAGAGAGAGAGAGAATCCCAAGCAGGCTCTGCATTGTCCCCACAGAGTCCAATGCAAGGCTTGGTTCCACAGACCATGAGATAATGACCTGAGCCAAGCTCAAGAGTTGGATGCCCAGGTCACCTATGTGGTTAGTTGGTTAAGCGTCCAACTCTCAATTTTGACTCAGGTCAGGATTTCACAATTCTGTGGGTTCGAGCCCCGCATCAGGCTCTGTGCTGACAGTGCAGAGCCTGCTTGGGATTCTCTTTCTCTCCCTCTCTCTCTCCTCTTTCTCCCCTGACCCCAATCACTCTCTTTCTCTCTCTCTCTCAAAATAAATAAATATTTTAAAAAGTAAAAAAAAAAAAAAAGTTGGACGCTTCACCGACTGAGCAGCACAGGTGCCCCTGTATGGGTATCATTTTTCTACTGCATAAATTTTATATTTGCAGCCATTATGTGGATGTACAAAAATATAATTACTTTCTCTAGTGTTGAATAATTAGGTTGTTTCTAACCGTTCACTGTTTATAAATAACGTTGCAACGAATAACTTCGCACAAAGCTTTTTCTACATTAAGGATTCTTTCTTCAGTATCAGTGGAAGTGGAATAAAATAATTTAGAAGTGTAATAGCTGACTGAAATGTAAGACTATTTTTGAGAATTTAATACATATTACTATACTTCTTCCTAAAGATATACATATATTTATCCTCAAGCAACACTTGAGATAGTCTGTATCACCAACTCTCCCAAATGCTGAGTATTATTACTTTTTTCTTTTTTAGTCCTTGATTTTTTTTAGGCCATCACACCAAATCCAGGTATATTGGTTCACTAATTTGAGCATAACTCAAGATGTAACAATTCTAAATTGAGGCAAATGGGTCAAAAGTAGATATAATTTGTGTTTTGGGCCCCCCTGCCTAGAACAGAAACAGACCTGGAATTATACAACCTTGGATTTGTGTCCCATCCCCACCATTTCTTAGCTAGGTAATCTTGGGCGGATACTTCTCTAACCCTCAATATTGTCTTCTCAAAAATGGAAGAGAAAATAAAAATTCACTCCAAAACATAGTGTTGTGATGAGGACTTAATGGGATAATCCTTGTAGAATGCTTAATATCTGCCACATGGTAAGTAATTAGTGGTGGCCAACATTAACATCATTGCAATCAAAGTACCATTGCACCTATTAGTGTGTATTTATATCCTTTGTGCAAAATACATAGAACATAGGTTTCTCCAAAACCTCAGACTCCACATGGAGAATGTCATTTTGGGAGACAGGCTTTGTGCAACTTATTTGTCACGTATTCTATACCACCCCTATAATCATCCCTTTGTTTTTTCCTCCCAACAACTATACACATTATTCAGTACTCATCACAATAAGTGTACTCTTAATCACCTTGGTTATTTCACCCATTTCCCCCACCCCTCCCACCTCCCCTCTGGCAACCTCCAGTTTGTTCTCTGTATCTGGTGTTTTGTGGTCTCTTTTAATCTTTGTTCATTTGTTTTATTTCTTAATTTCCATATATTAGTGAAATCACATGGTATTTCTCTTTCTCTGACTTACTCCACTTAACTTTATACATTTTAAGTCCACCCATGTTGTGGCAAATGGTAGAATCTCATTCTTTTCATGGCTAAGTAATATTCTATCATGTGCATATGTGTATGTATTATGTATATATACATATATACCACCCCTTCTTTATCCACTCATCTGTTGATGGACACTTAGGTTGCCTCTATATTGCCTCAATAAACATAGCGGTACATATCTTTTTGATTTAGTGTCTTTGTTTGCTTTGGGTAAATACCTAGTATTGGAATTACTGGATTGCATGGTAATGCTATTTTTAATACTTGTGAGGGATTTCCATACTGTGTTTTTTACAGTGGCTGCACCAATTTGTATTTCCACCAATAGTGCATGATTCCTTTTTCTCCACATAATCATCAACGCTTTTTATTTCTTGCCTTTTTTATTCTAGCCATTAGGACAGTGGGAGATGATATTGTGGTTTTGGTTTGCATTTCACTGATGATGAGTGACACTGAGCATCTTTCATGTGTCTGTTGGCCATTTGTAGGTCTTCTTTGGAAAAATGTCAATTCAGATCCTCTCTCACTATTTAATCAAATTGTTCATTTTTTGATATTGAGCTATACATGTTCTTTATGTATTTTGAATATTAACCCCTATCAGAGATATCATTTGCAACTACCTTCTGCCATTCAGTAAGTTGCCTTCATGTTTTATTACTTTAATCTTTGTCAATCTGATGAACAGAAAATATTTTATATTTATTTAAATTAACTTTTTGGTTCAGTTAGACACTTGGTTCATGTTATATGTTCTGTTTCATAGATTTTCCAGTCATAAGACTTGTTAATTTATTCCTTAGGGTTAATTTCTATTAGAGTTTACAGCAGAGGCAGGGGAGATACTGAATGAATGACAAAAGCAAATAGTGTATTATGGGGTCAGTTTCAGATCACATATATCCAGGGAGCATCTTCTCTGACAAGCAAGTATTAGCAACAACATAAATACTGTAAAGACCCTGCTCTCTGCCTCTAGAGAAGCCCTTCCTAATGCTCAATGTTTCCACTGACAAAGTTACCTAGTGAATGAAATGAGTCCCATCAATACTTCCTTAGAAATTCTTACTTTCAAGAGCAAGTTGGTGGTTCTGAAGAAGTCCAGCTATGCCTCATCCAGGCAATCTCTAACAGAAGGAAAGGGAGGGGGGCAGAGCAGAACCAGGAACATGCTCCAGTAATAAGAATGTTTCTAGTCTATCAGTTCTCTTTATCTAGTTTTGACTAGTCTTGAAATATATTGTTATAGAAATGCTAGTAATTTCTCAGTATATCTGAACACTTTATCCTTTTGGAAATTGTCAAGTGGGGGGAAATGTATATGATACTTAGTACCTATATAACTCACATCGGCCAGATTATTATATTCTTATTCTTATATTCTTATTTGAAGATATGGAATTAACATTATAGTGTTTTTACACTTTCACCACAATAAGTTACAGTAATATCACATAGAGAACAAAGGTTTAATCCTTCTATGGAAAACCTGGAAATAAGAGATAACAGTTATGATTAAAAATAGCTATCATCATGAGCTTATTATCATAGCCATCTAAAGGGGTCTGACTTATGCATAAAAAATGAGAAAATTACTTCATTTCTCCAGTTATATTCTTTTAAAGGTTGTATTTAGGGGCGCCTGGGTGGCTCAGTCAGTTAAGCATCTGGCTTTGGCTCAGGTCAGATCTCACGGTTCGTGGGTTCGAGCCCCGCGTCGGGCTCTGTGCTGACAGCTAGCTCAGAGCCTGAAGCCTGTTTCAGATTCTGTATCTCCCTCTCTCTCTGACCCTCCCCTGCTCCAGCTGTCTCTCTCTGTCTCTCAAAAATAAATAAAAAGCATTAAAAAATTTTTAAAGGTTGCATTTAGAGACAAAGAAAGGAAGCTCAAAGTATATAAGAAGTAACATCATTTTAATAGGACATTGACTTATTAGTAGGTTGAAGAGAAAAAAAATCTACTTACAAAACATAAAAATTCAATTCATGTAAAAATTCACAGGTGACTAATAAACTGTGGTTCAATGAGAAAAAGAGGGGGGGGCGCCCTAAGAGCTACCACTGTGAGATGAAGAACTGATTGAGTTTCACCAGTTATTTGTTTTCAAGAATATGCATCACAAATAAATTTGTACTGATGATATTTTTAGAATGGCTTCATATGATTTCCATTGAATACTTTGTATACTGACTCTTCACCCTGTTATCAGCTTATTTGACTTAGGAACAAAATAACAAGCATAGTGTGGTTTTTCTTTAGTTTGTTTATTTTGTTTGTTTTTGCTTGAAGGTAGTTAAGTAAAGGCAAATGGATGATGTCATAAAAATAAAACTCAACATAGAAGTACAGCTTTGGATGAGAAGAGGGACTGGGGAGTTCTAGGTGGGTTTTCCAAGTTCAAATCTCATCCACTTGAGAATTAAAAGGGAAAAAAAACTAGAATGCCATGAAAAATGAAAGATCCCTTATTGAGCAAGATACCCTATTGATAGTTTTATATGATATCTACTCCCTAAGACTTCCACTTGCTTGCTTAGAATCACATATATGCAACAAAATATGACTTCACTTTTAGAACCCTTTTAAAAAACTGAAGATTTGTGTAAGGCAGAAACCATTTTCATTATTTAGGATTATTTTTGTTTTATCTAAAATCAAACCCTACTAAACATGCTTAAACAATAGGATATTATTCACAAAATAAGTAGAAAATCAGGCTAGTCCAGGGTGATTAATTTAGTGGGTCAACAATGACAGGACTCCCGGTGGCATTTCTGACTTTTGTAGCTGTCCTTTTTAAGTTTTCAGATAGCCATAATAACTCTAAATATCATGTACTCAAACAACAACATCTAATAGGACATTTTATCAAGAAAGAAAATATTTCCCAGAAGCTCGCAGCAGGAATCACCTGTAATGGATTGGTCAGAACTCGTCACAAACCCCACCCTAAATCATTAGTAAAGGGGACCAGGATTCCTACAATTATCTTAAACCAATCATGATTTGCCCCTGGGCTGGGCTTTTTGGTTCCCAACACCGACCGGAATGAAATCCAAGTTCTGTTGGCAAGGGAAGAACAGTAGAATGGCTGATGTGTTAGCCAGGCGTCTACCACATCATGTCTTATTCAATGTATATTTTCCCAGAATCTAGTGAAGGACAAAGCAAATATTTGTAGACCAAGTTAATAAATTAGAGCAAATATTGGAATACCTTTGTAAAATATTACCAGTGCATTACATGTACTAAGGTGATTCAAGACCTATGAAATACCCTATTTTTAGACTATGAAAAGGTAACACTCAACAAAGTAAATGTATAATTATTTCTTTGAATAAAAAAAAATTGAATTGGATAGTATTAGAAAGTGGAAGAGGGTCAGTAAAATACTTCAAGATGGAGAAGGCACTTTAAGGCTGATAAATGAAGCAAGCCACTCCATACCATTTACAACGGTGTGGGGTGTGTGTGTGTGTGTGTGTGTGTGTGTGTGTTGAGTAACTTACTGATAAGGAGGATTGCACAGATGTAGGATACAGGTGCTATGCTCATTCTTCATCCCCAATCTTCACAGCTTTTCTCTGCCCAGTCCAGACCTGAATCTTGAACTTTTATGGAGCAAGGGGCATGGTGGCGAGGTCACAGGGTAGCTATTGAAAGTGGATCTTTGTGTCAGTCATCTCTACGGTTATCTAAAGTAGAGCCTTCGTGGTACAACTTGAATTCTGGTCAGGGCACACATTAACTGTCTTATCCCGCCCCAGCCAGCAGGGCGGAGAATCGTCTGGGGTTCTTTTCCTGAGGGAGGGAGAGAAAAACAGGGCAGGAGGGAAAGACGCAGAGAGGAAAGACAAAACTCAAGGTTTCCGATCAGGCAAAAGAGAGAGCTTTATTCAGAAAACTGTCTCTTATAAAGGTTTCAAGGCGGGAAAACAAAGTAACTGACCTAGGTCAGTTACCAGGTAAACAGAGTCAAATGAATATCAAAAGAAACACCCAGATTTGCCTCAGCAATGCTGGGAAGGGGGGAGTTAGCACTGAATAATCCAAAATACGGTTTTGATCTTTTGTGCACCTGGGCCATTTCACGTCTGGCCCTGCGTGACAGACACCAAAGTTATTTTGACCAGGAAATGGCAGTCTCCAGCCTCTAGATGCAAATCTTGTTTACTGGTTCACTCTCTGAAGAGTGATAATCCTTGCCTGAGGCAGACAGAAAACTTGGCGGCCCCGACAATTAACTTCCATGGAGCCTGGAACACGGAATGCTGAGGGAGGTCATTGCATGGACATAAGCAAGATGGAGTCAGTGTTGTCCACACTCCTACGAACAGCATCAGAGCTCTTTAAAATTTAAACACACACACACACACACACACACACACACACACAAGTAGATTGTACTGGTTTGACAAATTTAGGGAGATTAAGTTGGAGGAAACATATATTTTCATAAAAGTTTCATACATTTTCATATAATTAAGCTACCTAAATAGCACCTAATTAATGAAAAAAAAACTATTAGGTTCACTCCCTATTCAGTTGGTTCCCCTCTCTATGCTCCCATCATAATTGTGTTGGACCATTTATCTAGCTATACCAAAAGTGATACATCAGCGTCCTACCCTCTTCCTTGAGGGTGGAGGAGGTCATATTCAGCTCAATACATTGGTACTTCATTCTGGGGAAATATTGTTTTCTATATTAATTTTTGAGGAACTCTGAAGCTAGAAAAGGACCATCCCTGGAGGCTCTCAGCCTTTTCACTATTACTCTAAACTGGCCCACATTTGTATCAGCAAAGCAAAATGCCTACAGTCACCACGGCCCTTTCCTGGAAAGGCAATTTAGCAACTACCTATCCTTACATAAACATGCCCCTCGGTGATTCTCAATACTCCGACCTAACGGCCTTCTAGGGGTATTTTTAATGTTTAAAAATTTTTGAGAGAGAGAGTGTGCCTGCAGGTGAGCAGGTAGGTGCAGAGAAGGGGATAGAGGATTCAAACTCTGCTCCGTGCTGACAGCAGAGATCCGGATGCAGGGCTCAAACTCATGAACTGTGAGATCATGACTAAGCCACACAGGTGCCCCCAAACCAAAGGCCTTTTTAAAGCCCCCTCCATTAAAACATAATAGGCCTGCAAAAGCTATTCCAATCATCACAATTTTCTCCCTCTTGCTTCAATTCCAGTGACGTTTTAGCATCCCTGAGAGTTCGGTGCTCCCGGCCGCTACACAGCTTCTCTGCTCCCCTGATGCACCCCTGCAGACAGGCATATGAGATAAAATTTTCTGCACAAAGTAGAAAACCAACCTTTTATATTTCTGAGGATTTAATCTAAAAATGACCTTCTACAGATGACACACTGGATTATAAAAACTAACACCAAGCGCTAGGCATGGTGCTAGAAATAAGCGCAAGCTATCACATATAATACAACAATGAGGAAGATACTTTTTTCTTACTCTTTGTGTAAGGAAGCCGAGGCATACAGAGTTCATTTGATTTGCTGATTTTCCTTTACCTCAAGAGCTAATTGAAGCCATCTGGCTTTTAAGCTTTCTACTACTATAGACGGTTCTCACCCCAGACCTTGACAGTGAGCAGCTCTGACCTGGTGTCCTCACAATTCTCTGGAAAGCAAATGCAATCCAAGGCTTCCATTTCGGTCATTGTTTTGGTTCAATACTTTCAGGAATTGTCTGTGAGTCCTAAATAAGTCTGAAAATGAAACACTTTCAAGAAAACTTTGTTCTGCAACAGTGTTAAGAGTGGACTTTTAAATTAGACCCACATAATTTGGCCTTAAACCAGCTAGCTTCTTGGGAAATTTATTTCAGATTTTTATGACAGAGTGCCAATTCTGTTTGTAATCTCTACACCCAGTGTGGGATGGAACTCAAAACCCCGAGGCCCAGAGTCACACACTCTGCCGACTGAGCCCGTAGGGTGCCCCAACACAGTGCCTATTCTTAAGGAGACTGACACCCGAGACTAGACAAATAAAACCACTGCACATGGCAAAAACAGAAAGTAAGCGCAGTAGAGTCCGTATTGGAGACTTCCCTGAGGCCTGCATGCATGAATACCTCATTGAAGAACCAAGGCCGGAAGTTGCCCATTAACTGCCATAAGTTATTAACTGATACAAGAAATTAAATAGGTGGAGAGTCCATGTTGTCTGATTGGTATCAAGTTGCACCCTGAGTGCAGAATTTTATATCTGTGTCTTCATTTAAAAGAGCAACAGGGGCACCTGGGTGACTCAGTCACTTAAGCGTCCAACTTCGGCTCAGGTCATGATCTCATGGTTCGTGGGTTCCAGCCTGTGATGGGCTCTGTGTGACAGCTAGCTCAGGGCCTGGAGCCTGTCTTCAGATTCTATGCTCATGCTTGTCTCCCTCTCTCTCTCTCTCTCTCTCTCTCTCTCTCTCTCTCTCAAAAATAATAAGTAAAAACATTAAAAAAGAACAACAAAAAATAAAGAATTTAAGCAATAATCTGACACTGTCAGGCAGCAGTCTGATGATTTATTAGCTAGAACTATTGCAGAGGATGTTTGCCAAAACTTTAAAGATGGGCCAAATTGTATATTGATTTTCAACTTTCTTCAATTTACTTCCATAGACAGTGTATCTAAGCAACGTTAAAATCGTATCGTCTGAAAGAGGATTTTGATCTACGTAGCCCAGAGAGTTCAAAAGCAGAGTACTACAAAACAGAAGGTGTTTAAGTGTGTGTGTATGAATGTGTGTGTGCACATGCACGCCTGCGTGTGCATGCAGGTCCTGGCCCACAGATCATTCCTTGTCCTTCCCCTCTCTGCTTTATACACTGTTATGCCCAGATTTTAACATCGCCCCCAAAAACCAGAGACCGCCAGGGAGGCCAAATCACGCATGCAAAAGCAAAGGGCTTTATTACAAATTTAGGCCTGGCCAGCCTAAACTCGGGCTCACAGACTTCAACAACACACTGGATCCACGTGGAGTGAGCCCCGAACAAAGGCAGTGCAGGGCTTTTATGAGTTTGGGAAGGGGGAGTTATAGGAAATTGTGACATAGGTACAGTGATTTAACCATTCACATTGCCTAGAGTATTTGTTACTTTTGGTGGGAGCCAATCACAACATTTAGAGTATTGACCAATCACAGAGTGGGCCCAGGACCCTCACGTAGGGCGTGACTAGTCTTAGCCTCCATCTTTAGGCCTGCCCTTAGAATGTTACAAGGGTGGTCCCTTTTGCCTTGGGCAATGTGTGCCCTTCTATTGTTTCATGGAGTCAGTTTCAGACCTGCATCCTTACAACAGCAGTGGGGCTGACCCCTGTAAGGCTATATTTCCCAGGCTCCCCTGTCCATTAGCTGCCTGACGGACCAGTGAGAGGCACAGGGGAGAGATGGGAGAGTTGGAGGAGGGAGAAGCCGGGGTATTTCTCTCGTCAGTCAGTATCTTCTTGGCTCCAGTGCCTGCTCCACAGACCCACTATGGTTCAGGCTTCTGCTGGGTGATTCCAGCCTCTGGTCTCTGGTAACAGCATGTCCTCCCCTTGTTCCAGGTGGGTAATGTCTTTCTGTTACTACTAATCTCTGGCTTCTCTCACCGTCATAGTTGGGCCCCTTTATCTTCCTGGCTTGAGTAAATTAAACTGTCCTGTGTTCAAAACATCAGTAGTTTCTGTGTTTCTGAACAGTGATACAGAAGGAAAGCCTTTTCTTTTTCCTATTATTCCCCACCACACGGAAGAACTCTAATTATGAAATAATCCTGACTTCTCTCTGTCCTATACCCACTGGCCCACTGACAGAGGAGGAAATGAATTTCACGAAGAGGTTGCGAGGAGAAACCGGGCCCCCAGATCCCAGCCTCTTCTCTTCCCCTTTCCTCTATAACTCAGCCCGCCCTCCACAACTGTGTGTGCTGTTCTGCTCTTGGCCATACAGTGAGAGGGTCTGACCCTAACAAGGAGTCTTGTAGGTTTCCAGAGCTGACTGCAGCTCCAGAAAGCTGCCTAATTTTAAATTTCTGGATTAGGAAGCCCACTTGCCTACAGATACAAGCACATCATGCTATTATCAGCCTTATCAGTATTAAAGGTAATATTTTGATTCTCTCATCTCTGTTACTCTCACTTCTTATATCTCAATTGGCTCAAAACTCAAACAGGGAAAAGGATCCTTATCCAGACTCCTCAGAAAACCAGCATACATAATATTTATATACATATTATATTCTGATTAATTGTATCCCTAAGTCACTAAATCAATTAAAAATAATAGCTGACCCCATAGCTTGTATTGTGCCAGGAATTATTCTAAGTGTTTTATATATAGCTCTTTAATCCACAAGCCAATACAATACGTATTGTGAAGATTCCGAGTTTACAGCCAAGAAAACTGAAACCCAGAGATGTTATATAACCTGCCCAAGGTCACACAGATAATGAGTGATAGAATCTGTAATCAAACTCCAAAAGTTGGGCAGTAGAATCTGTACCCTGAAGTGCTATCCTATGCTGCCTACATTCACATTTTAAGAAATGATTCTGTACTTCACCTAATGGGATTTCTTTTCTAGTCCCAGATATACTGTTTTCAAATACCTTGTGTAAACCAGAACATAGTCTCAGTTTTTGCCCTGCCTCAACTTTGACATAAAACTCCATATTATTTTCCTCTTCAAAAAGATTCCATTTCCTTTAAAGGCATTACTAAGCAATGTCGATGTTACCAAAGATTTCATGTAAGAAATGGAAGAAGAGATTTGCATCAAATACCTCGTGGCAGACTGCAGTGTTTTATGCAATGCTGCATTCCTAAGGATTCTTATCATTCGACTCTTGCAACTTGGAAGATAATTATTCCATAGATTTAAGTGTAAGATCAGATTATAACTTAAAAAAATTTTTTGACAGGAAAGTTTATTAATATTTTAGATAACACTCTCAAATTTGAGTAGCTCAGTATTGCATAAAATAAATAATATGTCTATGTTGAGGCTTTCCCAGTAAGAATTGAGAGTTTCCTTCTCCATCCTACCACAGAGCAAGCTAACTCTTGCCTCCAGTCCCTTGTAATCTTAGTATCCACCTACTCCACACACAAAGCTTGCATCCTTTACTACACTCTGCAATTTACTCCTACTTCTGCCGCCAGACCTGCTTACCTAAACTCCCACCAAAAAATTCAACAAACAGAAATTTCCCCAACCACAGGGCCCACCCTACTTAGAAAAAGGAAAGAAGTAGATAGAAGTAAATTGACTAATAGAGCGTTGTGTTGGAGCTAGTTTATACCAGTTTGCAAGACCAGTTGCTAAATTTTCAGGAATTTTGTAAGAGTTCTTAAACACAATCATTATTAAAAACCAAATTACAATAACTTACAATTAAATTGTATTAAAACATATCAATAATAATCAAAAATTATCATTTCCTGGTTGTTTTACTATATTTTATGATTATGTATGATCTTGAAGTTATTTCCATGTATTGTAACTTTACGGCAAAAATACCATATAAAAAAAGTGTTCTACTATGCATCACTTCTCAACTTTGTGTTCAATGACATCACATTGGTAGCTTGAAATGAGCTATGGTAGAGTACTGATGCTTGAGAAATTGGCAAAAGTTTGAAATTAGACATTATTCTTTTCCAGGGAGTCTACTGCTAAACATTGAACATACTGCTAGGCAGTTGGTTGATAGGTAGATAGATAGATGCATACACATATATATACATACATGCATACATAGGTATATAGATAGATCAATACCATCTGCCTTGCAAAACACCTCTACATTTTCTTTAACAAAAGTTCTTATAAATTTCAGCTGGACTACTGCATATTATATGTATTTCCCATTGGAATAGAGTGCACATGGTTTTGTACAGGGCACAACAAGCAACACTCAAGAAATCCCCGTCACAGAAACAGACAAAAAATAGGGAAGGGAACTAACAAGACAAACCAAACAGACCTGGCACAAGTCTCGTTGAAGAGTTTGGGGAGAAATGCTGAGCGAGCACAAGTCCCAGGAGCACATATATATATATTCTAAATTATAGGCGGTCAGCATAAACATTCTCCGGTAGTAGGCTGCACTTTGAATTCTCCTCTCTAAATAAGAAAAAATGGTATTTTAAATTGCAATGAAGGGTAACCAATTTCTATATCAGAGAGCAAGACTAAGCAAATTTGCAAAACTTGTCAACTAGAAAACTGGGGGCCGATTTTGTGGGGCAATCCTCTCCAGTGTCAACCTCAGTAGACCAAATTGTGTTTGAAAATTTTAATGGCACTGAATATCTGTGGGCTTTAGTGACAACATACAGCAGAAACTGCAGCTTGAGACTCCAAGGAACAGAGGCAGCCCAGCTTCATGCATTTTTACAGGTAGCCTATATCTTCTATAAGAATATTTGCAAATAAAAAATACCTTTTTATACAGAACTTTGAAATGTTACCTGCTATGACTATAGTTATAAACATTAAAATAAACATAGGGTAGAAGCAATTAAATTCAAATACTTACCATGTTCAAATCACTTTTCTCCCCACCAGGGAGATCTACTTTGCAGATATTTACCCTGTCATTGAAGAGACACGAGTCAGTGTAACTCTGGATAACCTGCCTGACTAGCTCACAGTACAAATATGGAGTACTCCTTTAATAATCCAATTACCCCAGGCCTGAATTATCTGAGCTCTTTCTCCAACAGAAATCTAGTGGGGAAAGGTGCTTACTCAGTTTAAGGAGGACCACTTTTAAGTTCACAAGACAAAACTGGTTGAGTTTGATCAGGATGCTGTGAGCCTCAATTTATAATTTTCATTATTTCTGTTGCTAATGAAATTGAAAATAGGTCCTGGTCTCTGGCTGCTAAGTCATCATGCTGGGCCAGATCCTTGCCAGTGGCTGCAGTGATGCCTTATGCTTGGGCTCCCAAGGTCTTATCCCCTTTTGTTTCTACTCAGAAGCCCATCGTGAATGGGAGTCAGGATCCAAGCCAGGATGCCAGGTCATAGAAGTTTCCAGCCCAAACTCAAGCTCTGTCAGTACCAATCAAACCCCACATGTAGGGATAGTAGCAATTAATCTGGGTCACTAATCAGGAAGAACCATCTTCCTTCACCATATGCTCCCCTTCAGGTCTTTCATAAGCTTTAGTGACAGAGGGCCACTAAATCCATCGGGACCTTTCAATTCATCAGAAAAGTTACCCCATTAAACCTCAGAAGGAAAGAAGATGGTACCTCAACATGTCTCAAAGCATATTCTTTGGCTATCTGCAAAATACCTAAATCCTCCCCAAGGATTAGTTCTGCATGTTAAGGAATCCCAGAGGGCTGGAGGCTTAGATATTGTCCATGTTGTAGATGCAAACTCACATTTCAGTTAAGAGGGAATGCTTAAGTTATTCTCCCAGAACTGAGAAAATCTGCTGTGAGGTCATATTCTGTATCTACAAAGACAGATGGGCTACGTTAGCCCCCTTAAAATGTACAGTCTCACCAGATATACTGCATCTTAAATAATTTAGGAAGTAATCCAGGCTGTGATAAATATGTCCACAAACTCAATAGGAACACAGAGTACAGGGCAATTAAGTCTGGCTGCATAAATAAAGGAAAGCTTTCCAATGATATTTGATCCAGGAGTTAAAGTGTGGATTATGAAAGCAGAGTGAGGTGTTTATGGACAAAGCAGCCCAAGGGAAAAAGATGTTTAAATATTTCAAAGTAGAAGTGAGCCATTTACCAGGGTGACAGAAACTCAAGCTTGTGGGTGGCCAGGAATGAAGGGAGCTGAAAAATTAAAATTAGAGGGAGACCCATTGTTTGTTCAGCTTTGAGTAGCATGGCAATGAGTTTAAACTCTATTCTGAAGACACCGGGAAGCCACCCAAGGATTATGAGCAGAAGGAGTGATGTGTTTGTGTCTATAATCTAGAGAGATAACTGGTACCTATGCAGAAGGCAGACAGATGGGAGGCTGGAGACAAGACCCTGAAGCTGTTCTCAAGGTCCAGGGGAGAGATAGCATAGCCCTGAAAGGAGAAGCAGTGGCAAGCAAAGGGAAAAAAACGGATTCTAGTAATATTTCGGGACAGAGCTAGAAAACACTAGGAAATAACTGTATGTAGGGTGAAAAGCAGAAGGAAAAGTCAGAAATGGCGCTGGGGTTTGTAGCGAGAGAACTGGATGAAAGCTATGCCATTAACTGCACTAGGAACCATTAGAAGAGGGGAGTGGAAACGGGGCTGCCAATAATGGGTTTCTTCTGGCTGCACGGAGTTTGTAGTGCCTGCAGGACATTCATGTGGAAAAAGCACTTTCTAAATTCACATTAAGAAAAAAAGAAGTGTTTTATTTGTTTTGTTGGCTCAAAATGGTAATAACTGTGCTGTAAAGACATCAAAACACTCTACAACAAAATTTCTCCACACATGCAAATATTCTGCCACAAACATGTTTTTGGCACCATTAAGATGGAATAGATAGGTTGAAAATCCGGATTATACTTTGGGCATTTAAATAATATATAAGACACTACAAATTGATGTGAATGAAAAAGATTTTTTAATAAACAACAGGGATTCACAGTTGGCTGTTTGGGAATAACATACAGATTTAGGGCTTTATTTCATAACATCTACCAAATTAAATTAAAGAAAAAATAAAATAGAACAAAATGAAGGTGAATATGTATGCAATCTGCATCTCAGGATGGTAATTATCTTGTATACTTTCAAACAGTAGAAGAAAATCACAATGTTTTTGATTAATAAATTGAACTATGTAAGTGTTTTATATCTCTTTTAATAAGAATAAAAATTAAGTTCTTATTAAATTCTTCAATAAGAATTCAAAAGATTTAGAACATATTGAAATTGTTAAGTGATGAATATGACAGAAAAAATTAACATTATTTAAAAATAAACATCTAATATGATTGCTTAAGAAAAAAACCAAAATGGAACAAGCTAGGGATAGACAATAAATATTTATCTTCACTTAAAATGAAGACATTTTACATATTTTTTAAAACTGTATGAGAAAACTTAAAGCTAGTAAGTTCACAATAAACATGCTCAAATCTCAAATATGGTAGGAGTGTAAATGTTTGATGTTTTAAAAAAGTAAATTGGAAATATTTATCAAATCTATGTTTGCCCCAATTCTGCTAACACAACCTAAAGAAACCATTCAAAATGCAGACAATAAATTTATACTGTGAAATACAAATATTTATCTTTAAATACCTTTAGATTTATATATTTCAAAACATATATGCTGCTGTTTACAATCATGAATCATAGTAAACGATGTAAAAGTTGAAGAGCCTTTGATGTAACCATCTTAGATTTAATCAATATAACAGTCTGAGTGTAGGAGATGGTTATATTTTAAAAACTTTTTTAATGTTTATTTTTGAGAGAGAAAGAGAGAGAGAATGAGTGAGGCAGAGACAGAAGGAGAAGGAGACACAGAATCTGAAGCAGGCTACAGGCTCTGAGCTGTCAGCACAGAGTCGGTTGCAGGGCTTGAACCCACAAACTGTGAGATCGTGATCTGAACCAAATTCGGACACTTAACTGACTGAGCCACCCAGGCACTCCAGTGTAGGAGATGGTTATATGAACCAAAGAAAAAAGAAAAGGAAGGAAGGAAGGAAGGAAGGAAGGAAGGAAGGAAGGAAGGAAGGAAGGAAGGAAGGAAGGAAGGAGAAAGATCTACCTGTGTAATAGGTGCCAATTCCAGATTCTGCCAGTGAAGGGAAGGTGAGCACTTCTCTTCTCTAATTTCCTTCCTATGGGCTGGAATGTGGGAATGATGGTAGAAGATGGATGCCCATGTTAATGACAGCAAATCCACAAGGTAGAGAGTGGATCTCCAACACAGAGATCTTCCCATACTGCCCTTGATTTCTGTACCTGGTGTATGCAACTTCTAGGCATCGACTCAGTTCTTTGTTCTAAATGACAACACTGCATAACTATATTCATATTTAGCTACAAAAATTAATGTTTTTCTCACCGATCAAAATTTGGCCACACACCTGTGAAAGTTTGGGAACCTCTTGTGCTAGAGCAGATGGATGAGAAACTGTGCAGATCTGTGCCTCATTCTTCTTGTACCATTCAAGACCATATCACCCTTTCTCATACTTTAAAACAGTGCCATTAACAAAACTCATTGAACTATTGCAGAAAACAGATCAGGCTCTTAAGGAAAAATTGTCAACAGTAAAAATAGTGTACAAGTTGACAACTCTCCCTAAAATAATATCACTAAGTAAAGGCTTTAAGCAAACCATTAAAAGTTACCATAGAGATTGCTAATTGCACCGCCTCAATATTCACCTTCCTCTACTTCTTTGACAATAGGACCACCGAGGTTTAACTGGCAATCAGGCTGCCCAGAATGAAATTTACATTTCATAGTCTTCCTTATAGCTAGGCATGGCAATGTAAGTAGATTCTGGCCAACAGGATATAAGCAGAGATGGTCTCTGAAAACTCTAGTACATGTTCTTCCTTAAAGGGAAGGGTGTATTCTTCCTCATTCATGCTGGCTGAAAGCAGATGTGAGATTTGTTTCTGGGGCAGTCATCATGAATCTTGATAGAAGCTCTATGTTAATACAGCAGAGAGACCCGATGGAAGGAACCTCCATGTTTGGGCGGTTTCCTTTACCAGTTGTGGATTGCCTACTTCTGCTTGCTGTTTATGAGAAAGAGAAATAAACCTCTGCATTCTCACTTCAGGCTTCCTGTTAATCCTATACATTACAAAGATCAGAAACATATTGTTATTCTGTGCTCCCAAAAGTATCAGAAGGGAATGCAGATGATATAGAATCTACTACTATGAAAAAAATCAATGCATAATTAAAGGAATTTAATGTGGGGACCATTATCAGAGGTCAGCAATACCTCAAGAATATCAGTTATAATACCTCAGGAATACCAGTTAGTTATTTCTTTATCTCTTCTTTTAGTTTTCCAAATTATAAGTCCTGTGATCCAGACATAGCTTCTCTGCTGACTCACTAAAAAAAAACAGTGAAACCACTGCTTTGTTATTTTACAGTGTACTCTGGAGAATTAACTTATCCTCCTATGTTGTAAGAGAAAAATTAAAAATATAGCTACTTTCAAAAATCAATTGCAAAGATTTGCAGTGCTGTGATAAATCTGGCAATTGGCCCAGATTGAAATGTATTGAATATTTTGTTGAAACGAGAAAAACATGCCCCAGCTGGACAGTGTGAAAAGGGAAGGACCTATTGTATATATTGCCTGGGCTCTCCATGCTTGAGTTCTGGAGAGAAATTGCCTGCTGAAACCAATTTCAAGAAGGTTACTGTTAGATATTCTAGCACTCATTCCCGGTATATGAACCACTGAAAACCACAAACGATGACAGAATTTCGGCATGTCTCCAGGGTGGCATGTTAGGAGTCCCAGAGAAACAAGCCATCTGGCCCATCTGGTATGAGAGTGAGGCATTTGGTAGGGATGAGGGCAGAAATGAGTCAGGCACAGCTACTGGAGAGTACCAAGAATTCAGAAGATCGAGGGAACCTAATTACCTATAAATGACTATACCTATAAATATTGCTACTGCTATATACATAAGAAAAAAAAATTCAGCAGCTATGTATTAAAAAAAAGTGGAATGACTCTCTATTATCAGTGAACTACCATTATTTGCCAAGTTCATCCCTAAGGGATACAAAGCAACTAACTTCAGTGCAATTCAAAGACTGCTGAACATCAGTAATCACTCTGAGCATAACAATAATGGCAATACAACTTTATGTAAAAATTTGCTTAATTAATTAATAAATATGAAAGTCTGATAAAGAAATAGACTAGTTCATTGTTGTTTTGCCTTGCTTCCTTCTGAAGGGAATAGTTTTCAAAAGCTCTCAGAAAAAAAAAAATCAAGAAGTAACAGTGAGAATCAGCCATATTTATAACAAATAGCAATGTGTGAAACTAAAGAAAGAAAACCCATTTAAAATGGAGTCAGGAAGTCAAAAGGGATCAATTGCAGACCCAAAAGAAGAGAAGAACCCTTACATTCCCAATAGGGAAGAGCCTCTTTACTTCGCCAGATGGAAGAAGGAAGATTTTCCCTTTGTCCGACAACAGCCCAGCCAATGAGACGCTGTACAACTCAGCCAATGAAACGCCACTAACTTTCAACTCCCGGTTTACTCCACTGGACTTCTTGTTTCTAACAGCCCTTTCCAACTCTCTATAAAAGACTGTTACTTTATTTTATTCTCCATACTTCCCTATGGCTTTAAACTGCAATTCCTCTGCTATTCTTGAAAAAACCCATTTTGCTGGTAAAATAGCTGACTATTTTACTTTTAAGGTTGTCATATTGAATGAGGAAAAAATAATAGTACTAGATGCCTCTTTTAAGGTTTGTTTTTTTTTAATTCCTTAACCTATCACGGTTAAGCTTTTTTGGTCCCACAAAAGGCACGGATTATTACAAGATATCTTAACATGATTTCAGAGAGTAAATATAAAGAATAGAAAGTTGAAAGTCGTTTAAAAACAACCATAAATAGTATTTTAAATTTTTTTTAATGTTTTATTTATTTTTGATACAGAGAGAGACAGAGCATGAGAGGGGGAGGGGCAGAGAGAGGAGACACAGAACCGGAAGCAGGCTCCAAGCTCTGAGCTAGCTGTCAGCACAGAGCCTGATGCGGGGCTCGAACCCACGAATGTGAGCTCTGACCTGCGCCGAAGTCGGAGGCTCAACCGACTGAGCCACCCAGGCGCCCCCATAAATAGTATTTTAAAATGGTTTTCCTTTGAAATTCCAGTATTTAGAAACTAAAAATGAAAGGAGACCCACCCCAAACTAAGATTCCATTAATAAAGTGTTGCTCCCTTTGAATGCCAGAAATAATTTCTTTAAACACAGCCACTGCTTTTCATCATAAAAAGATTTGAAAACTCTCTTTCCTCTTCTGGAGAGATCAGGAAAGATGAAAAGTGATAATCTATACCTATCATTTTAATCAAGGACTATATAACTTTAAACCTTTAAGTTCCCTTCCCCATGGCTCCTTCTGATACAGTCATATGGAACAGCACTGAAAAGAGAATTATTTCAGGGGTGACGGGGTAGCATCTCATGGAGATAGAGCCCTGCACTGAGCTCTGTGTGCTGACAGCAGGGAGCTTGCTTGGGATTCTCCCTCTCCCTCTCTCTTTGCCCCCTCCCTTTATCTCTCTCTCTCTCTCTCTCTCTCTCTCTCTCTCTCTCTCTCTCTCTCTTTCTCTCTCTCTCTCTCCCTCTCTCTCCCAGAATAAATAAACATTTGTTTAAGAAAACCTGTCCCCTGTGCAAGTTATAGAAAGGCACGCTTTCTTCCAGACTGAACCTCTTGATCTTTGTCATGGTACCTAGCTTGTCACCAGAGCATGGCCCTCTCTCTCTTCGCAGCCAGGAGCCCTATAGGGTGCAGGGCACAACCTGTCCAACAGTCCATGGCAGCCTTGCTTGCACCTAAAAGATTGAGATAGTTTGCCTCAAATTCTTTTCTCAAAAAACTCTGAGAAATTTCCATTTCCTAAGTGGATATCCTGCACTTATACATCCTTTAATGAAAGAACCAGGAGAAAAGTTAAAACAGTAAATTCCTGGGAACTTTACTTTAAGCAACAGAAGATTTGTTCTGAAATTTTGCAAATGCACTTCTAATATCCAACCCACTAACCGGTATATGAACTGATTTAAGCTTTTTCTGAGCTCTCCCAGGACGTAGAGGGCACAATTGTCAAGAAAACCAGAAGGAACACAGCTAGAAAATCATTACATTCTGCTACTTTAATGTTTCTGAATTTCCATTTTAAAGACAATCCTACTTTTCCCAGTTTTTTTCTATCATGCTCTTTAAAGTATATATAATATTAATTCTTGAGACTAGGTCTAAATGATCATAAGATTTGTAAAAATATTTATTTATTTTTGAGAAAGAGAGTATAAAGCATGCATGTGCGTGTTGGGGAGGCGGGGAGGGACAAAGGATCCAAAGCATGCTCTGTGCTGAGGGCAGAGAGCCTGAGGTGGGACTCAGACCATGAGATGGTGACCTGAGCTGGAGCCAGAGGGATAATTGATTGGGCCACCCAGGTACCCACATAAGATGTTTTCTTAATGATTTAACTTTAACAGGGCATTTTTATCTAAAACAAGTCTACCTTCTAAATAATGCTTTGAGTCTCTTCAGAATAATGAAGGAAGTTACTACCTCTAGCACAAATCAAATTTTATTTTCTCACAATTCATCATGCTTACATTTTTCATGTATTCTAAAAGTTGTCTCCAACCCTTGTGATCTGTGTTATACCTTTTATTCAAAAAACAACAGATTCTCTAAATCTTAGTCATTTCTTTTCCCCTTAGCAATATTAAAACCTGATGATGACTCATATTTCAGCAAAAATATAGAGATCCTCTTCTCATAAAAATTGAATATGTGTAGATATAAAGCATAACAATATAACATATGTCATATTCACATGTATATAAAATACTTGTTGAAAACCACTAAACTAACAAAGATGTAAAAAGGTATCCAAATGAAAGAAAATTTCTCTAAAAAGTAGGCTACAAATAGACTTTGGAGGAAAAAAACAGATGTACAAGATTCTCTCTGGGGGTACCTGGGTGGTTCAGTTGGTTAAGTCTGACTCAGTCCGATTTTGGCTCAGGTCATGATCTCGTGGTTTGTGAGTTCAAGCCCCACATGGGGCTCTGTGCTGACAGTTCAGAGCCTGAAGATTGCTTTAGATTCTGTATCTCCCTCTCTATCTCTCTTTCTCTGCTCCTCCCCTGTTCATAGTCTGCCTCTCTCTCTGTCTCTCTCTCAAAAAATAAACATTAAAAAAACTTTTTAATAAAATAAAATAAATAAAAGATTCTCTCTGGTCATCCTTCCTCCCCTGACTCTGCCCAAAATCTGTCAACAAAATCCTTAAAAGTAAGAAACTAGACCAGTAAAGGGCTGATTCATCCCATTGGCTACACAAATCATCTAATCTCTTCTATTTGTTCTATCTAGTACAAACCCGGTGACCATACAGTTAGTATCATTCATTAAAAATTAGGATACACTTGTGTTTCAAAAAATGATAGATTAACCTTAGACTTATATAAAAAGATAATATTAATAATAATGTAAATTACAGGGGTGTCTGGGTGGCTCAGTTGGTTAAGTGGCTGACTTCAGCTCCAGTCATGATCTCGTGGTTGTGAGGTCCAGCCCCACAATGAACTCTGTGCTGACAGCTGGGAGCCTGGAGCCTGCTTCAGATACTGCGTCTCTCGCTCTCTGCCCCTCCCCTGCTCATGCTCTGTTTCTCTGTCTTTCAAAAGTAAGTAAACATTAAAAAAATGTTTTAAAAAGAATGCAAATTACAGTAAATGGTGATAACATATACATGTATACATATACACATTCATATGTGCATTTTGCATACACACACCTGATATAATACATACAAAATAAAGGGGATAGAGAAAGGGGGAAATGATGGAACAGAAGAATGTCAGTTAATAAATGTAGAAATAGAATTAGAGAAATCACCATTTTGCAACTCCCTATGTGAAACTAATGCTAATACCACTGAATGAAGAGTTAAAAAAAAAAAAAGGTTTCAGAGTATCAGCTCACATATTACTTGGCATTTACAAGAGGAAAGGGATCCTTTATGTTGCAGACATCTAGCAGACAGCAAGTAACTAAATAACCAAATTGTTCATAATCTGGAGTGGCATAAACAGACATCATCTGCTTCCTAACGTGATATAACAGGAAGTACACAAATGGGAAGTGGGGCATTCTTCTAGACAATAAGCCCACACTCCAAAAATGTCAAGGGCATGAAGACAAACAAAAAGGACAGAGGGACTATTGTAGATAAAGGAGATGAAAAAGACATGACAGCAAAATGCATCGCATGATTTTTGTTGAATACTGAAAGTTAAAAAACTATAAGGGACTTTTTCTTTAATAATTAAAGAAATTTGAATATGAACTGCATGTTTAGTACGGTGTGTGACTAGAATTGTGATGTGTAAGAAAAGTTCTCTTGGAGGTACATGCTAAATCATTTAGAGGTGAATTGTTATAACATCTGCAACTTTTTTTTAAAATAGCTTGTTTTCAAATGTGTATGATACCCAAACATATACACACGGATACATACACACAGGAAGAGAGAAAAGTACATGTGCAAAAGTGTTAACTGGTAACTCTAGCAAAGAGTGTAGTGTTGCTTATTCGACTATTCTCTTAACTTTTATAGCATTGAGAATTTTATTTTTTTTTGTTTGTTAATTTATTTTGAAAGAGAGAGAGTAAGAGAGCAGGGGAGGGCAGAAAGAGAAGGAGAGAGAGAATTTCAAGCACTGTTCACCCTGTCCGTGCAGAGTCCGATGGAGGGCTTGAACTCACAAACCGTGAGATCATGACCTGAGCCAAAATCAAGAGTTGGATGCTTAACAGAATGAGCCACCCAGGTGCTCCAGCATTGATAACCCGCACAGTTGCTCTGACAATTAAATGTTGTAATGCTGCAGATCCATGAATAGTTGCACCAGTCACCTGGATCCAAGATCTCTCCCACTCCAAGTTTTCTAATTCGGTAGGTCTGGGATGGAGCCCAAGAATGTGCATTCCCAACAAGTTCTCAGGTGATTCTGGTCCTGCTGGTCTGGAGACCACACTTTGAGAATTATGGCTACAGATACTAAAATTGAAAACTGTGCATACCTCATCAGCAACAGTACACAGAGAAAGCTGGCCCACCACCCCCTCAGAGTGGCAATTATTACCTAGAATGTGCTCCTTCACTATCCTGTTGTGACTTGTACATTTTTTGTCTTCAGTTGGAAGATCCTCACCATTCCCATCTCTACCCTGACTCTGAACATGCATAAACCTACTTGTCAAGAGGCACACACAAGCATGTAAACTTGCACTGACTCAGTTCTACCACTGTTTCTTCTTTGGAAGTAGGTGTCCTATGTAAAACAGAACAAAACAAAGACATATGTGTGTATACATATGTTTATGCATATTTATAAATATATAAAACAAACACACACACATAAACTTGGTTAAGAAAAATAAGTAATTCCATAGAATCAAAAATCCCTGTTAATGGTGTCTATTCATGTTGCCCCAGTAGGTAAGTGAGGTCTGCTTCCCTCTACTTATGACTCTCCCAACAGCCCAGACGGTAACTTCCATTTGCTTCCACCTTCTCTAGATTCCAATCCAACAGGAGCACGTGGAAGAGAATGAACTATGGAAGTGGTCTGCTCCATGAGTGCCTGTGTAGGGGGTGTTCATACCCTGTGACAAGGGACATCTAGCATAAATCTCAGAGCTAGTCCACCTGCTGGATGTCTGCCCTGATTCCTAATTTTCATCTGTTTCTGTTACATAAAAGTACAGCAGCGATTGTCATTCAGATTGTATTAGATCCTCCTCCCCCCACCCCAGGGCATGACCTCCTGGATGATGAGACCAATCAAAATCCTAGTACTGGACTCAGAAAACTCATTGGCATGGGCTTCTTGTGTCCTAGCTTAGATTCTCCATTTTCATACCACTGTTCAGATCAATTCTAAGCTTACTCTCCCCCCTGATTTGGGTTTTTGAGCCTCAACCCCTCATAGATGCTTATCAGAAGGAAAGAATAATAAACTAAAGAGCATGGGCTCCAGAGATCCAAAGAATCCTACTGCAGTTACTAGCTAGGAGACTTTTAAGGTTGCTTGAGCCTCAGTTTGGTAATCTGTATGATGGGAAGAAAATAATTTGATTAATAAGATTAAAGGAGATAATGTATATAAAAGATATCTGACTGCAGTAAGCATAAGACATGTTAGATTTTTAAAAAATCATACTGATAATAAAAAGGACAGTGACAATTGATGAAGGAAAAAGAAGAAAAACATTCTATTGGTGAAGTTAAACTTTGGCTATTTCCTGGCCAGCTTCTGCTCTACATTTATCCCTCTACTTTAAACTCTCACCATGCCTCACAGACTCGTAAATAGGACATTGAAAACTAAATTAAAAATCTTTCCAATGGCTATCTTAAATTCCAAGATTAATGAATGGGCATTCTGTTCCTCCAATGGTAGGAAGGCCTTTTAAAGAGTAATGGGAACAATTATGCTTCATGGAATTTCTTAATGGTGGAGACGTTTCCAAGCCCTCTTTATGCAGCGCCCTGAGTGTGGAGGTTGGAAACTTCGGCCCTAAGAAAGCTAGGGCACAGTGCTCTACCCTGCCACCTCACGAGACATTATGCAGCCGATGAGAGAGCACCGGACCGAGGCGGCACCGCGAGGTTTCACCAGGGGCTCCCCCCAACAACAAGTTGTATGGCTTTATTTTGAAGTCCTCACTTTCCTCCCATGTAAGACAAATACAGCATCCTTCTATAGGATCTCTTCTACCATTCACGAATTATGCTTCTCTCTGTTTTAACTTTGGCCCTGATTAGCCTTCTAACCTGGAAGGAGAATCATAGGATTGACACGTAGGTTTGTACACTTCATGAAAGGCCTGACCTTCGCCAGTAGCTGGCCTCAAGAACTAGATCACAATTGTGATGAGCCACCTTGAATAGAGAACAGAGGACAATAATGCTTTGTTACAGCAGATTTTATGGAAAGGTAGTTAAGAACTTTGTGGATATATGCTTACTGTATTGACATTTCCACAGTTCCATTTATGCCCTAAAGAATAAAAAGAAATGCTTTTAACCTTTAAAAAAGCAGGAAACAAAACAGGCTGAGCAGCATGATTTGACTTTTAAAGAATAGAGAGCTGTACACACCAAGGTAATAATGGTATTTATCACTCAGTGATAGCTGTAGATTTTTTAACATTTTTTCTTTTCCTTGTCAATATTTTTCTACCATGTGCATGGTTTGCCTTTGTAATAAAAACCAAAACAGAATATTCTGAATCCTGCTCTCTGCCTTACATTCTTGTATAGTTTCTCTGCCTGGAAAATATTCAGAATTCTATACTTCTAATCTTTTTATGGCCAAAAAGAAAAGCCATTCAGAGTTCCCTAGCACGTCTTCTAAGGAGGACATTTTTTTCCCATTAAACAATACCCTAGCCTTTTAAAATTCTCTTATTGAGGTCCCTTAAGTTGCTATCCTTAATTGTGACTGTTTCTCATAAAATATAAGTATATGCTCAGCCTGCCATAAAAAGGTGTTGCAGGTTTCAGAGCTCAGAATCACCAGTTTTTCCTCAAACTAGTTAGGGAAGTTTTTACATTGAGTCCTCTTAACAGCTTGCCAGGCACAGAAAAGCAGAGAGTTAACAACATGGATTCAAATTCTATTCCAGGTTGAATCATGACTCTGCTATCCTCAAGCTGTGCTACCTTGCACCTTTTACTCCCCCTCTCATAGCCTCAGTTTTCTCATCTGCAGAATGGGTATACAATGTGGCTAGGACCAAATGAGATCCTACTTGTGAAGAAGCATAGTTCAGTACCTAAAAAACAATAGGTGTTTATTGGAGCATTTGAAGGCCCAATAAATTTAACTTTAATTAATTCTAAAATAAAAATTATACCCCTTCCCAAATAACTTCAGAAACTAAACCTCAACAGTCCGATCCTAAAGATGGTCCATCCTCAGCTTTTCCCTATTTCTTTTTTTTTTATTTTATTTTAAGTTTATTTATTTATTTTGGGGGAGAGAGAGAGAGCAGGGGAGGGACAGAGAGAGAGAGAGGGAGAGAAAAAGTCCCAAGCAGGCTTGGTGCTGTGAACACAGAGCCCTATGCGGGGCTTGAATTCTGAAATCATGACCTGAACTGAAACCAAGAGCTGTATGCTTGAAAGACTGAACCCAGGTGCCCCACCTTTTCCTATTTCTGAGAGAAATAAATACACTTGAGTAACATTTTAGGCAATATTTCTGTTTTGATTTTAATATATAAAAACTGTAGGGGCGCCTGGTTGGCTCAGTTGGTTAAGTGTCCGATTTCGGCTCAGGTCATGATTTCACCTTCGTGGGTTGGAGCCCTGCATCCGGCTCTGTGCTGACAGCTCAGAGTCTGGAGCCTGCTTCGGATTCTGTGTCTCCCTCTCTCTCTGCCCCTTCCCCGCTCATGCTCTGTCTCTCTCTGTCTCAAAAAAAAATAAAACATTAAAAAAAATTTTAAAACCTCTATCTACAATTTCTAAGTTTGAAGATCCTGGGGCCCCTGCGTGGCTCAGTCGGTTAAGCGTCTGGCTTCCGCTCAGGCTTGGGCTCAGGTCATGATCTCAGGTTCGTGGATTCGAGCCCCGAGTCGGACTCTGTGCTGACAGCTCAGAGCCTGCTTCAGATTCCGTGTCTCCCTCTCTCTCTGACCCTCCCCTGCTCGCGCTGTCTCTCTCTGTCTCTCAAAAAATATAAATAAAATAAATTTGAAGATCCTTTAAATGCTCAAATGAGCAATTTCTATTTCTTAATGAAGATGTTATTCTTTCTTAGGAGTACTATTAGTTTCTAATCAATCTAACTGTACAAACAAAATTTTTTGGGCTGGAAGAAAACTTAGATGTAGGCATATCTTTTCCATTCAGACAGATACCTGTTAATATAAACTTATGTTTACATATTCAAAAATTAGTTTTTAAGTTTCTAACACTGAAACAAACAAAAAAAAAAAGGACCATTAAGTAGAATATTCAGAAGGGGCGGCACAAGGTCTCTTAGCACATAAGTTTAATCTCCCTGAAGTTAATTATCAAACAACTTCAGTAGTAAATGATGGAGCAATCCACTACAAAATGAGGACAGAGTGGGTGGGGAGAGGGGAGAGTGGGTGATCTGCATTGAGGAGGGCACTTGTAGAGATGAGCACTGGGTGTGGTACGGAAACCAATTTGACAATAAATTATATTTTAAAAATGAGGATAGTGGGATGCTGGAAGGACCATTTCCATTACCTTAAATATTTCACTGATTTACTTACTAATTCATTGTTCTTACAGAGTAAATGATAGTGATGGTTACTCTTGCTAGTAATGCATTAGTCCTACTATGTATATAGGGAAGGGACTTAGCCCATCTTTAAAAGTGGTTTATAATAATGCCTACGGCACAAAGACATTGTGAGAAATAAATGAGAAAATATATAAATAATTTACTGGAGTCTGAATATAATACAGGCTTATTAAATGTTACACAATTTTTTTTTTTTTTGGCTGAGAAACTATAAGCACTGGACAAGTTAATTTCTCAAAACTTTTTAGAAGACGGTATTGGAATAATTTCCCATGAAAAGAACAATGTATCCTGGTCTATTGTCAAAGTTCATTCCTCGACAACTATTCCTTTTGCTATTCTTTTTCCAGCTTAAGAGAAAACCCCTTTAATTCCCCTACTTTGGTCTTACCCCTACGGAAATTACATTTACCTGTTTGAACTCAGTCTTTCTCAGTGGGTAATTAGAAATTACCTTTCTTTTAAACCATGAAACCATTTAAACATAAAAAAGTACAAAAGACAATGTGAAAAACACCTGTAAATAAAGCAATGCTAAAATATCAAGTTTAACATATGTTTAATACTTTCTCTACTTCAGTACTCTTACTTTGCTTTATAAAAGATGAAATGTTACAGATATGTCTATCTCCTAAACTTGCCATTTTCTTCCCCAACGGTAACTACTATCATAATGTTGGTGTGTATAATTTTCATGATTTTTTTACTTCTATTATCTAGATTCTATGATATATCTAGATTCCATAAATAATACTACTTCTAAATTTTACATAAATTATACTTGAAGTATCCTTTACAACTGACATTTAAAAAATTTTTACTCAGCATTGCATTTTTGAAATTAACTGTCTACTCATGTAGACCTGAATTATTCATTATAAATCTTGTATACTAATTGTTTGAATAAACCATGGTTTATATACATGCACTTTTTTTCTAAGTTTATTTATTTATTTTGAGAGAGGGAGAGAGAGAGAGAGGGAGATAGAGAGAATTCCAAGCAGGCTCAGTGCTGTCAGCATAGATCCCGACACACAGCTAGATCCCACAAACCCTGAGATCATGACCTGAGTGGAGATCAAGAGTCAGACACTTAATAGACTGAAACACCCAGGGACCCCTATTTATTTACTGTTCAGTAGATTATTTCCTAGATTACAAACTTGCTCAAAGAATCTCCCTGTGCACAAATGCCTGGGTTGTTCCAGGGTAGAGAAATGGAATGGTGTTTTAGTAAGGGAGATGATCTTCAACTTTACAAAGTATTCCCAAGTTGCTCTCCAAAGTCATCATACCAAGTGACATTTCAACCAATATAGATGTAATTTCATCTTCCCCCACACCCTTACTTGGTATCATTATATACATTGAGTTTTTCTAATTTGCTTTTGATATATATTTTCACATCTGCCTGATTTACTTCCCAATTTAATCATTTCCCAGGAATCTCATCATTTTCTGGGACAAGTCTGTAATACAAGAAAAAGAACAAATAAATGCATGATTCTAACAATTCAGTAATTCATGAAGGATATCTTTTTAAATGAAAAGATAAAATCAAAGGAAGGAGACAAATCAACATCTGAAAGTATAAAATATGAATCAAAAAACATGTTTCTCTTATGAGGTAGCCAAAGGGAAACCAACATAAAAGAAATCTTAAAACTTAATTTCTACTCTGCAATTTAGGACCAACTGGATTATACTAATGTCTTAAGAAACCACAAAAGCTATAATTTCCTCTTCGTCTCTTTTGGAAGCAGGGTAGAAATATTTAAAGCCCAATGTCAAAATTAATAAATATTTCCTGTTGATATCTCATATTTCATTTAGCTGGCAAATCAAGATTAGTTTAATCATTTATACATCAGTTGAGTATAAATTAATGAGCTCTGTGTCTGAGGTTGCTCTTAGGTAAAGGGAATTGAATACAAATCTTTCATGTTGCAAATGTGTTTGATACTGGGCCTTCATAAAAATAAAAACCACTGTGGTCCTATGAATATGAATGCCAATATTGTTTTATACAAAGGAATATTAAACATAATAGTAACTACCAATATTACCTCATCCCCAGAAATAACTATAATGAGTAACCCTTGCCTTGATAAACATAATTTTTAACTTGTTTTTTTGTTGTTGCTTCTGTCATTCTTGTTTTGGTCATTCTAGTCCTGTTTATACTTTCTACAACTGAAAAATGATAATATTCATCTGTGTAAACTGTCTTTATCTGTTCTAATCATTGGGATGTTCTCTAGGTAACCTTACCACAAGGAGCATAGAAACTTCTAGAAATGATGTCTATACAGATATATGAAAAAATAAAGTCGATGCCTGGTACTAGCATGTACACTCTCAGGTAGCCATGAAGCTGCTTTGATCTTGATAACAATAAGACTGTAGAATATTAAAAACAATTTCAGTGATTTATTAATTTTACATTAGATAAAAGGACACTTTAAGTCCTTCCATTTTCATAACTTGTTTCAAAGAGGGAGTAGGGAAAAGTCTGCTTTGGTCTAACAGCCTTTAAAAAAATTTTTTTTAATGTCTATTTATTTTTAAGAGAGAGAGACAGAGGGAGTGCGAGCAGGGGAGGGGCAGAGAGAGAGGGACAGACAGAATCTGAAGCATGTTCCATCCAGGCTCCTCACTGACAGCAGCAAGCCATGAGATCATGACCTGAGCCAAAGTCAGACACAACTGACTGAGCCACCCAGGCACCCCCTTAACAGCCTTTTAAAATTGACAATGCTTGATCATTTGCTGTTCAATAGAGGAAATGATTTAAATAAAGTTATATTCATAAGTGTAATCATTTACTAAGAAATGATTTTTTAAAAAGCCAAAATGTGTATATCATTAATCAAGCAATGCAGTGATTTTGGGTTTTCATTTTTTTGTTGTTGTTTATTTATTTTGAGAGAGAGAGTGTACATGCACACATGTGAGTGAGTGGGGGAGGGGCAGAGAGAGGAAGAGAGAGAATCCCAAACAAGCTCCTCGCTGTCAGCACAGAGCCCAGTGCGGTGCTCAGACTCAAGAACCATGAGATCATGACCTGAGAGGAACTCAAGAGTCAGAAGCTTAACCAACTGAAACATCCAGGCACCCTTTATTTTCATATTGAAAACAATGTAGTAGTTGCATTTCTTTTATAAACACTATTTAAGAAAAAAATCACACACAAAATTGCTGTAAGTTTGCCTGAGGTGAAATTATATAACCAGTAAAAAAAAAACAAAACAAAACAGAATCAATGTCATAGATTATATTCCTAGGTGCACGGAGCTCACACAATAACTAACCAACATGGTGCATTCTATAGCACTGTTAAACACATTCTGTGTTTAAAGAAAAGAAAAAATACAAAAATTTTCCATAGTCTTATATTTGGTTCTGAAATTATTCTATTCTCAAATCCTTTTTTAAAAATTCATTGATTGCATTCCTGGAATAAAACCCACTTGATCATGGAGCATAATTCTTTTTATATACTGATGAATTCTATTGGCTAGTATTTTGTTAAGAATTTCTGCATCTATATTCTGAGGAACATTGTATATGGTTTCTTTTCTTTGTATGATCTCTGCCTGATTTTCATGTCACAGTAATAATAGCTTCATAATGAATTGAGAAGTGTTCCCTCTCTTCTGTTTTCTAGAAGAGATGATATAAAAATTAGTATTAACTTTTTAAGTATATTTATTTATTTTGAGACAGAGAGAGAGTATGTGCAAGCAGGGGAGGAGCAGAGGCTGTTAAGGGGGTGCCTGGGTGGCTCAGGCAGGCTCCGTCCTGTTTAGCCTGGAGCCTGATGCAGGGCTCAATATCAGGAATCTTGAGATCGAGATCGTGACCTGAGCTGAGATCAAAAGTCGGATGTCTGACCAACTGAGCCACCCAGGTGCCCCAGTATTAATTCTTTAATGGTTAGAATTCTCCAGTGCAACCATCTGGGCTTCCAGATTTCTTTGGGGGGAGGTTTTCATTACAAATTCAGTTGATTTAATAAAGGACTACTCTGATTATTTACTTCATATTAGATGAATGTAGTGGTTTGTGTTTTTCAAGAAATTTATCCATTTCATCTAAGTCGTGAAATTTATGTACATACAATTATTTATAGTATTACCTTATTATCATATAATGGCTGCTTGGCCTGTGGTGATGTCCTCTGTTTCCTTCCCCATATAGCTTATTTGTGTTCTCTTTTTAATTTTAATAGTCTTGGTACAGAGTTATCTATTTTTTTGATCTTTCAAAGCTCAAGCTCTTTGTTTCACTGAATTTCTTCATAGTCTTTTTATCTTCAATGTCACTGATTTCGGCTCCTATATCACTTCTTTCTTTCTGTTTGATTTGGGTTTATTTTGCTCCTCTTTTTCTAGGTTCTTTAGGTAGGAGCTTAGATCACTGAGACTCTTCCTCACTTCCAACATGTGTGCTCAGTGCTATACATTTCCCTCTAGGTGCTCCAGCTATGCCCTACAAGTTTTCATATGCTGCATTCAGTTTAATGTACCATTTTCATTTCCTTTGAGATTTCCTTTATGATTATTTAGAAGTATATTGTTTAATTAGTATGTGCTGTTTAGTTTCCAAGTGTTTTGAGAAACTCCTGTGCAAATGTCCTTCTTCTTATATGGATACCAGTAAAACTGGATTTAGGACCCTCTCCAATCTAGTATAATCTCATTTTAGCTTGATTATATCTGCAAAGACCCTACTTCCAAATAAGATTACATTCACGAGTTCCAGGGACTAGGACCTGGATATCTTTGGGGGCCGTTATTCAACCTGCTATAGGGACTTTGTTCTAACTCTAGAACACAGTATTGGGAAAAGATCCTCCTTCTTTTTAATGAATCCCAAACTATCTCAGAAAATATGCAACATGTTTTACTCACAATTGAATACAGGATTATGATGGGTGGAATTGGAAATTAGAGGCAATAAATCGATTAACTGCCAAAGAATGTTATCTATAAAGCATTTCCTCAGTTAATTTGATAATAAATATAGATAATTCTACATAACAGACAAGGATAACCATTTTTATTTTAGAGCAAGATCAAATTTTGCAGTGATATGTGTACCTATGTAATTATTATTTTAAAGTGTGTCTTTCCCACTGAAGATTAATCTTCAGAATAGGGATCTTGTCCTGCACTGTTGACTCCTCGGTGCCTAGCCAGATGGGTAATATACGTTAGGCACTCAATAAAATTGTGTTCAATAGGTTGAATAAGTGAGAGCACATGATGTGATGACAGCATTTGCATAAATTCCTTTTACAGAACCAATATGAAATTCTCAGCCAGAAATTGCCTCCAGGGGTGTGTCCGTCTTGGCCCTAGTCCAGATCAGCTGCTGTAGTGATCTAATTGTCCACTTCTCAGATTCATGGTGGTCTAGCCTTTTCTTTCTCGTTTTCCAGTGTTTATTTTTGAGAGAGAGAGAGACAGAGACAGAGCATGAGCAAGGTAGGGGCAAAGAGAGAGGGAGACACAGAAGTTGAAGCAGGCTCCAGGCTCTGAGCTGTCCGCACAGAGCCCAATTGGGGCTCGAACTCATGAACTACAAAGTCATGACCTGAGCTGAAGTCAGACACTTAACCGACTGAGCCAGCCAGGCACCCCCAGCCTGTCTGATATAAATGCTGACATGATATGTGCAGGGTACTCCAAATCTTTTTGTGTGAGAGTCCTAAAAATTTCAGTCCTAAAAATGAAAATATTCCCTCAATTACAGAACTGTCATTTTCTTTTTTTTACATTTTTGTTTTGTGAAATTTTGAAAACACAGAAATACAATGACTGAGAGAGCAAACGTCCATGCTCCAGCTATTCATGGTATATCCAGTCTTCTAAAGACAGAAATCCACCCAGACATAACCAAAGTCCACTGTAATGTCTCCACTTCCATTTAACTCTCCGGCCCACATTCCATCTCCTCATTATAATGACCTTGGGCTGTATACTTGCAGTTCTTTCTAAAAATATTTGCATTTAGATCTTCTACTCATCTTTACTTTTTCTTACAGTTTGAATAGAGAAAAATTCTAATGTTTAAAAGTGGACATTCAATTATCCCTACAATGTTTATTTATCCTTCATACACTGATTTGTAATATTACATTTTTTTAGATGTGCATTTCCATTTATGTTAGTGTTTCCTGAATTCTCTTTTCTACATCATTGGCCTTTTAGTTCATCCCCGGCCAACAGCACACTGTTTATATACTATAGTTTTAGAAGGAATATTGATATATAATAAGGCAATTCTCCAATTTTGTTATTCTTGCATCTTGACTATTCCATATGTGTTTTTGGGTAAGTTCGTCAAATTTCATGACAAACAATAAGAATAGAAAAATAAGCCTAATTTGTATTTTGCCTGAAAATGAGTTTATTTATAATTTTATTTAGAAGATTTTTCATCACTGTGATATGGGATTCTTTGAATCTATGAACATAGCATTTCTCCATTTTCAGATCTTACATTTAACATATATAAAACATCTAATATAAAACATTTTTAATGTTTTATAATTTTCTACATAAAGATCTTTAAATACTCCAGCCATTTAATAGCTTTTGCCAATATTGAGAATTGTGTTTTTAATCTGTTTTCTAAATAATTATTGGGATAATATTAGCTAGTATTTATTGAGTACTTATTTAGGCCAGACACTGTTCTAAGGACTTTACCCATATTAACTAATCTAATCTTTATTACTACTCTGATGGATAAATAATATTATTAGTTCTCATTTTACAGGTAAGCAAACTGAGACACAGATTAAGCAGCTTGCCTCAAGTCACACACACATATACATACATGTTTAGGACTGTGTGTGTGTGTGTGTGTGTGTGTGTGTGTGTGTGTGTTTAGGATTAGAAAAGAATTATGATGTCCCAGCATCAGGTTGCCAGGGAGTAGGGTGCCTGATAGAAGGCCTCAAGTAGCACCGGATGCTTAAAGTAACTGTGACTATCTATTAATGGATCGAACAAGAGGGCCTTTTCCTGCCCAAATCAAATTTGATTTGCTTTTTCATTGTTATTGATTAAAATTACAAGCTCATATTAAAAATTTTAAAATAGGGGCACCTGGGTGGTGTCTGGCTTCGGCTCAGGTCGTGATCTCACAGTTTGTGGGTTCGAGCCCCTTGTCGAGTTCTGTGCTGACAGCTCAGAGCCTGGAGCCTGCGTGGTGTTCTGTGTCTCCCTCTCTCTCTGACCCTCCCCTGCTCGAGTTGTCTCCCTCTGTCTCTCAAAAATAAATAAAAAACATTAAATTTTTTAAAATTTTAAATAAAATTATTAAATGTGAAGCAAAAAATAGGTATGTACAACTTTAAAAGTTGTGTTGCTATAGAATATTATGTCATTTTGTAGCTGTCTGTCCATCTATAAAAACTGAAAAATAAGAAAATGATTTTTTGGAAGCACAAAGCATCCCTAAATTATGTAGGTATGTACTAATGAGAAAGGACACATTGTATATTAAGGATGCCAATGCAGATCTTTAAGGAAGTTAAACAGACTGCTACCACAAACCACTAACAATGGAAAAAATCATTTTTATTTATAAGGTAAAAATTAATTATTGTTAATTCTGCCTTGAGTGATAGCTGGGCACAACATGCCCATTTTTTTTTTAACTTGATGTCTCCAAAATAAATACGCATCATTTATTACTGTCTGGGTTGTAATTTTGTTCTAATAGGGCTACCTGATTCATTCATGTTATATTTACCTAATTCTACTCATTTGTAAAGACTTTTTTAAAGTTATCTTCTAATCACCAAACTGCAGGGTCCTTTGTGTTCTTTTGAAGCCAGTCTTCATGGTTCTGAGATGACCAAACTCTGCTCATCATAACAAACCCTGAAGCCCGTGAGCTCCCGCTCGGAACAAATCTGAGCCCTGAGATAAAATTTCTCAGCCACACTCTGCAAACCTTAGTTCAGAACCACCTCAAACCTTCACTACAAAAATAAACAATAACGGGGAAGTCACACTATCCCACCTCATTCTGTGTAGCTTCTTGTTTTTCAGGTATTTGTATGCATGCACCTGCCTTAGAATCGAATTTTTCTCCAAAGAGCTCAAGTTATTCAAAGATCAAGTGAAAGTCAATCCTCTGTATGGTTTGTTGGCATATCTTTAATATTATTTTAAAAACAAAATTCCTTTTTTTACTATAGCTTTATCTCTCTTAGGCTTGTGTTCATCGTGCATCATTCTTAAGATTATATAATATCCATTTCCCAATTAAATTAACTTGTCCAGATAAAAACTAGTTTGGGTTCCTGTATGTCAGATTATCAGAATATCCAAAATCTCCCTAAGGACCACTGTCTCCTAAGTGGTCCGTGAATCCATTGAAGTAAGTCAGCCCAAAGAGGCCCGCCCTCCCTTAGTGAGAGACACTGTCAGCTGCTACACCAGCAACTCCTCTTCTTCCTTCTAAAAGAACCTTAATTTCATCAGTTGCTCTCCGTGTAGCTGTTTCTTTCAGGGAAGGCCTCCCCCTCCCCAGCAGGTGACTCCTGACTGACTGGAGCCAGTCACAGGTGTTTTATCCCTCTCGGCAACGTTTGGCTTGGCGTGCCAGGTGACCCCACGAGACGTGGGGACGGGTCTGCCAAGGGACGTGGGGGAAATGTTTTCCTTTTCTTCTAAAGAGACCCAAGATAGAACGATTTCTTTTTTCTATTCCTCTTGACACTGATGTGAAAGTACACGATGCGTCGCACTGCTGCAGTCATCAAACGACTATGAGGTAATCTGCTGTCATGAGGAGAATGGACGAGCAGAAAAATGGAAAGGCCCTTGGCTTCTGATGACTCTTCTGAGTCACTGAACTAACCAACTCTAGAAGAGTCCTGTCTAACAGAATTCTGATCATATGAGAGAATCAATTAAGGAATATATTCAGTTAAAAATAACAGAACCCTCGGGGCTCCTGGGTGGCTCAGTCGGTTACTTCGGCTCACGTCATGATCTCGTGGTTCATGAGTTTGAGCCCTGCGTCGGGCTCTGTGCTGACAGCTGAGAGCCTGGGGGCTGCTTGGCTCCTGGGTCTCCTCTCTCTCTCTCCACCCCTCCTCTGCTCATGCTCTGTCTCTCTCTCTCTGTCTCTGTTGCTCTTAAAAATAAAAATAAACATAAAAAATAATTTATTTCAAAAAGTAATGGAAATCTCAATTTACAGGAGTTTAAGCAAATAAATTTTATTTTTCTCTTTCAACGTGAAGCCCAGAGGTAGGTACAGAGGAGGCGTGGAAGATGACTGCCACAGAGTAACACAGAAGGGTCTTAGACATATTTAGATAAACAGAAATTAAAATATGGTTTTGTAATCCAAAAGTAATGTGAGGGAATGTAAATTAGCCAGACCACAAAGTGTGGTCTAGAATGATGACTCAGACTATGGTTAAGGTTATCTTTACTTCAGTTTATTACTAAACAGCAAAAAAAAAAAAAGAAAAAGCAATACAGAAGATACACGAGACCAAGGGAATAAGTGAGTCAAATCGCTCCCAGTTATGACCCAATTTCTCACAGAAGTGCACCCAAAGCTACCTAGACTTTAACAGAGAAGGAACTCCTCACTTTGGAGGAGGCCAGAATTGTGAGCTTCCTGCCTCTTACACTGTTAAGTGCAGGAGAAGCATCTCAGGCAGCAAGGATCTGCTCTGTTACCCTATAAGAAAAAAGTTCTACCTAGAACAAAGTCTTGCTAGACCTGACTTTGGACTATTCCATGGCTTACACAGGAGTTTAAAACTCTATGAATAAAAGATAAAACTAGACTCAAAGAAACAGATATAAAACAAAGACATAAAAACACTAGGTCCTGGAGTGAGACCCCCAAGTTGAGGAGGCTAAAAACCCAAGTCGGTGGTGTTCTAGGTCAGTACCACGCTGTATCAGAGAATACCGTCCGATGGGTGTGAAGCCCTCCACACTGAGGAGAGGAAAGTGGCATGTGATGGCCATTTTAAATCTATTAGGTTTAGTTACTCAACACTTTTCCCACAAGAACATAAAAGGAAGCACTGTGCAAAGAGGTAAGTGACGCTCCTTGCAGAGTTAATGAACCAAATGCTCCAGGGAACTGAGTGGCAGGCAGAGGCACCTCCCAGCGGCAGCTGCTGCCTTAAAATCCACATTCAGCACCACCAAAGGTGAGCGGCACAGGGTTTTAAGACAGCTGAACGTATGTATAATAGGTTTGAGAGCAAAAGAACGCAGAGATAGCTTCCAGTGCTGCTAACAGTAATGGGACAGTAAAAAAATTTGGAATTAAAAATAGTCTGGAATCATTTGGTGCAGGATAGCGGTCTTCAAAGAGTAATCTCTAGACCAGCAGCACCCACGGCACCAACAAACCTAGTACCACGGTGCCAGCCTCCAGGCCAGAATGACTGAATCTGAACCCCTGGGGTGGGAGGCTGGCCACCCAGCAGGTGCTCTCACAAGGAGTTCTAATGCATGCCCAGGTCTACAAACCAAACCGCTGGTATGGGGACAAAAAGGCTAGCCACCAGAAAGTGGGGTGAGGTGACCCAGTGAGTGGACCAGCTCCCAAGTCACAGCCTCTGGATTTGCATCTCAAATCTTTCCTTCTGGTGGTGTGAAATCGGGCAAGCACTTAAATCCTCTCAGCCTATTTGTAAGTGTACTTATCTTCAAGGTTTACTGTAGGGATTACCAATAACACTCAGCAAACCTGCTCAATAAACAGTATTAGCTATTATTTCCCCATTAGCCTCATCACAGCAGGGGCTAAAGCCATGACTGTATTATGTCTCTGGGTATGAAGGCACCAAGTACTCCATGTTCAATGTGTTTTATAAAATAAAACAAGAAGGTGGATACAATTTTATAGCAAATTTGCATACGAATAGTTGATTTAAGAATAGCTCTTCTAGGACTCTACATACTTAGCACAGTTTTCCATCTAATCCTATTTAATTCTCACAATAACTCTACTTTCACCCCCACTTTACAGATGAGGAAACTGAGCCAGGAGAGGATAAGTACAATGCTGAAAGTTCCAAAGCTGGAAAGTGGTAGAGTCGGGATTTAAATACAGATAATCTGCCTCACAGTCTATGTGCTTAACCACTATGCTACACTGCTTCTCACAGTTGAAACAGATTTTGATGTTTAAGGCAGAAGTTTCATTCAGTTGTCTAGAAAATACACTTACATGGACTATCTCATTCCCTGAGGGATCAGAAAAGCAAAACATTCTGTCCTTATTTCTGCTACGTGCTCTAGCATTTCCTCTGTATGTGTTAAATGTACCCAACTTATTCCACAGACAACCTGGAAGCCTGCGAAGTGGGATGGGTCTTCCCTCTAAAATGGTAGGAAGAATCAGAAACAGAAAGAGCTAGTGAGAAATGTACAGTGGGAAAATTCATTGAGCTTTCCAGCTTCTAATTCTCTCAGTGCAAGGCCATTCCAGGATAACAGAACAAACTATTACCCTCCGGCAGCACCAGTACCTCTGCTGCATCTGAGTCAGAAGCTCAGACAATGGCATGTGCTCCGAGGAAATAAGAGAACAGAGCTCAAGGGAAAACAGGCTCACTGCCCCAAGATGCACCCTCTGTGCTGAGCAAGGTGCCTGGATGCCTGTGTCTGGGTGGAAGGAGGCAGGTTCCTGGACCCTGCTTGGCAGATTTTACTGGGTATTTGTGGGGGCTTTCAAAACGTCACAGTGTTCCAGACCACGGAGATCAGAGTCCGAAGCTGCAACAAAACAAGGCAGTCTTCTGGACAGAAAGCTGCAAGGCAGATCCATTTTATCCTTAACTCATTCCATCTCTGGCTTTTGAATATCTGCCAAATTCTTGAGGCTTCTTCAAGGTAACCAATCCAAATAATTCACTCATTGTTGCAATGCTCTCAACTGTCAGCAGTCCAAGACAACTGCGTTGTGATAAGGAAAAACAAAAACAAAAACAAAAGTCTCCCTAGTTAGTTCCCAGTGCCAGAAAACAATCTAAAATGAAATTGAATGAATGTGAGATCAGCTTTTCCTCTTATTATTTAGAATGAAATATTCCCTGGAGGTTTCTGGCAGGATGGAAAGTACAGCATTACCTCTCACTGAAGGTGGCATCTCATTTTTCACACGCACATTTCCTGAACATGTTATCTCATATGTTATGCAAGAAGACATTGAAATACCCACATTCACCCTATAAATTTCCCACTATCTAATCTGTAAAGAAAAACTCAAAGCAACAAGATATCTTATAGGTCAGAGTAAAATGTTCCCTTTCACTATGACTACCCATTATGCTGAATTTTTCTATAATGAGAACATTTTCTCTAGCTTTGTATTTAATTTATCCGCCAAGAATTTCTAAAGTGAAGGAATGCTGAGCTTTTACTAGATGTGTAATAATATTAACATATTATTATTAATTTTTCAGTGTGATAGTAGTACTTTGTAAGTGTAGTGAGTTTGATTTCATATAGGAACTAGCTTCCCATATAACAGAAGAGGAGAGATACATAAGGCCTATATAACAAGTTGGCTCAGTGTCTTTTGTAAGAAAAGTGTTCAGAAAATTACTCGGCAGAGAAAGCTTCCTGAAATGTCACAGAGTGAAAAAGAAATATCCTTTTATTTTCCTTCTCATATGCTCCCTTTCAAACACTCCCGAAACGCTCCTGTCGTTTTTACAGTTGTGTCCTGGGAATTGACGAGATGTGGGGAATAATGCAAATTGTGGGCTCTCCCTCCCCAACTCAACACTCCGCGGCGGCAGCATGGACAGTCCCGGGGCAGAGATGTAAGGAGTGGGTACCAGTGCACAGTGGAGAATGGACAAGAGCGGATCTGGGGAAAAATGAAAAAGAAACACAACTTCCTTTCCAAATATGGAGAGTAGAATTAAACTGCACAATAAATAAAAAAATGTTTAAAAAATGTAAAACTGGTCTCCCCCCACATATACTGCTAATTACAAACGGACAAACAGTAACCTAAGAGCGGAGCAACCTGGTAGTTACCACCTTACCCAGGTGATCAAAGTTAACATGGACAGTACTGAGCTGTCCACATCATGAGCCTCCTGATAGGAAGCACAGAGAAGAACGCAGCCTCTCTTCTGCAGTAATCCTGCCAAAGCACCAGGGGACATGGAACAAACCCAGACTGAAAGAGATCCTATAGAACAACTGGCCTGCACTCTCCAAAAGTGTCAAGGTCATGAAATACAAGGAAAGACTGAAGGACTGGTCCAGATTACAGAAGATGGAAGGAACATGATGATCGAATGCAACACACTTCCTGGAGAACGTTGTTGGAACAAATCTTAAAATATGAACAAGGTTTGGGGATTAGAGACAAGTATGATTTTAATATTAAATCCCAGATTTTAATCATTGTGTTATGGCTATGTAAAAGAATGCATTTACTTTAGGAAACTACACATTGAATTACTTAGGAGGAAGGAGATCATGTCAGAAAATTACTCTCAAACTATTTAGAAAAATAATAGAAAAGGATAAAGCAAATATGGTAAAATGTTCTTTGTTATATTTTAACAGCTTTCTGTAAGTCTGAAACATGTCAAAATTATGAATAAAATTTGTAACATAAAACATTAAGATACAGATGTTTCCATAGTCCAATGGGAAAGGAAAAAAGTAGCTGAATCCATTCATAGGGAATCTCTTTGAAGGAATATTGTAGTTTGTAAACTCATTTCCCTGTCCCACTATCCATTCTTTGTTTCTCTCCCAAATTTTTTTTTTGGTAATTTTATTTATTTTTGAGAGAGAGACAGAAACAGAGAGATAGTGCAAGCAGGTGAGGGACAGAGAGAGATGAAGACACAGAATCTGAAGCAGCCTCCAGACTCTGAGGTATCAGTGCAGAGTCTGATGTGAGATTAGGACCTGAGCCAAAGTCGGATACTTAACCTATTGAGCCATCCAGGCGCCCCTCTCCTCCAAATGTTTAAACCTTCAGTGCCAACTTCAATTTCTACTTAAGAAAACCCCCATTCTCCTGAAACCAGTGCAATATATTGGATTCGATAGCCTACTTCCCAAATACTGAGTAACTCAGTCTAGAATGAAATAAACAATAAGGATTGTAGATGGGTGAATAGTGGCATTTTAAGGACCTGCCTGGTAGGACATCCTTTCACTGGGGTGAGGTAACAACATGCCTCCTCATTCTTCCTGATCAATTAAAAAATAAAAATTGTACTGAACTTGTACATCTTTTTTTCTACCACACACACCCCCTAAGAACAAGAGTAATTTTCTGAGACCTTACAGAATAGGTTCATATTGAAGAAGAGACAGTTCCCTAAAAATTAAACAATCTTCACATAGTCCCTCTTTCAGTAAGAAGACAGCACTTGTCATTATGTGCATTCCAACTACTACTCTCATATTCATCCTCCACTTTCTAAAACACAGGGAGGAGCCTGTTGGTAAGGAAGAAAAATCCATCATTTGAAACAACAGCTTTCTGTCCCTGCTTGCCAAATTATGGCTACCAAAAGACCCAGAAGAAACTCTGGAATTGCAGATTTTCTATACCTTAATCTGGATAAATACTCCATGTTGTGTGTTCTCATAGGGGTCAGTAGGAGAACGTATCACCAGCTGCAGGGGATTTGTAGGTGGGATGGATATGGAGTGAGGATTTGGAACTGCCAATCTCCACCTTACCTCTGGGATCTTTGTTCGGTGGTTCCTCTTCTAAATACCCATCCCTAATCCTAGCATCTACTCTCTATTCTCCTGTCATGACACCTCTCCCTTTCTCACTTTGTTTCCATTCCGATTGCCACCACCCTCATTAAGCGTCCCTTGACTGGAAGTCTACACCTTAAAACTACAAGGAGCCAGTTAAGCATCTGACTTCGGCTTAAGTCCTGATCTCACGGTTCATGGGTTCAAGCCCTGCATCAGGCTCTGTGCTGACAGCTCAGAGCCTGGAACCTGGTTCGGATTCTCTCTCCTTCTCTCTCTGCCCCTCACCAACTCACACTCTGGGTCTCTCCCCCTCAAAAAAATAAGCATTAAAAAAAACTTTTTTAAACTTTAAACTAAAAGGAGTCAATTAGAAAAAGCCTTGGAAGATAAATAAAACCCAATCCAATGCCATTAAACACACTATACACATTAGTACTAACAGGAAAAAAAATCTGAAAATAATTTGAAGTAAAATAATACGGTAACAGATGAGCTGAAACCAATCAAATGGACCAAACGTAACTTCCATATATGAAGAGAAGTGTGAGGTAATAGAGGACTTGAATCTTGAGGCCTGAGGTGCATTGACAGCCAGAGATACAAAACAAATTTCAAGGGCATCCATAGTTCCAGAGCTTAGATGTCTCAGATGATATCTCTGGTTAAGACTCAGCTTCACCTAATTTAAAGCATAACTTCCAGAAATATGTGGAATGCTAACCTAAAATTGTTTGGATAACATAATTGTTTCCAAGAGAATTAGTAGCTTTAAGGTTTAAGAATTAAATCTATATATGATTAAGTACATCAAATGTGTAAGTACTAATATTTTTTAGTAAAGTTTAGAAATAATCAATAATATAGAGACTTTGACCTATTACAAAAATATGTCATACTTGTGATTCCAAATTAAATTGATGAGACAGGAAAATTGGTTAATACCAAAGATTTTATGTTAAAAATCCCTCAGTATTTGAAAATTTGAAAGCCTAAGACTTGTTTTTATAAGTTGAATTTATCCTATTATAATGGTTACTTAAATACTTGAAAGCCTACAGATGACTGAAGGACTTAAAAAGAAAATAAAATTCAACTTCATAAGTGTAGTTTAAAATGTTTAAAGGAGTTTTAGTTTATGAATGGAATCAAACATTAATCAACCACATCCTTAAAAGTAATTCTTAAAATCTGCTAGATTTTTAAATAGACTAAAATGATCAAGTTGAATTTTATTTTTTAATTTTATTGATGTATTTTAAGAGAGAGAGAAAGAGGAAGGGAGAGGGAGAGAGAGACTCCCAAGCAGACTCCACACTGTCACACAGAGCTGGATGTGGGGCTCAAACCCACGAACCATAGATCATGACCTGAGCTGAAATCAAGAGTAGGATGCTTAACTGACTGAGCCACCCAAGTGTCCTGATCAAGTTGAATTTAAAATTTTTTTGTCGTTTCTTTGTTTTTTGACACTTATTTATTTTTGGGAGAGACAGAAACAGAGCACGAATTGGGGAGGAGCAGAAAGAGAGGGCCACATGGAATCTGAAGCAGGCTGTAGGCTCTGTTAGCACAGAGCCCAATATGGGGCGCACACTCATAGACAATGGGGTCATGACCTGAGCCGAAGTTGGACCTTCACTGACTGAGCCACTCAGGCACCCCTGATCAAATTGAATTTTAAAGCGTAAGAAAGAACTCCATTTGTTAACATATGTATTTAGTACATTAAACATTAATTTTTAAAAAATAAAGTTTGCTTTAGAGAATTTTTTCAGGATCCAAAAGCATTATCATTACACAAAAAACCCCGTTGACAAGAGGGCTCCGGCAGCTTCCTAGCAAGGTCTGGGCCTTTTCCCTCAAAGTATAATCTGTGCACAGATGACAGACTGATGTTTCCCATATGCCATTATATATCGTCTTTCTTCACACCTCTAATTCTCTGATCTTTCCGCTTTCCAATGTGAACAGAGAACAAAACTAAAACAGAAGATCTTTCTATGATTCTACTTCATCCATTGCCCATCTCTTTGATGCCTCTAAGATTCTATGTGTTTTTAAACCAGGAAGTCACCTTAACATCTAAGTTACTACCTCATTAATTTCCCTCTCTGTTTTCAACCGTGCTCA
>NC_043700.1:160025166-160026328 GCF_006229205.1 Suricata suricatta
TCTCATTCATTCTGTGCATTCAGTTCATCACCTTTCCTGGTTTGCATAGTCCTCTCTAATTTGGTTCCTGTGTACTTATTCAAATGTATTTCTCAGTATCTCCCAAACCACGGGTGTCCCTTTGTCTCCTGCACTGTCTTCATAGATCAAGAACAAGTCAGAAGCCAACAGAAGCCAGAAGGAGGTATAAGATTAGGCGAGTGGGCATTGGAAACTGAGCGGTGATGCAGGAAATGGATTGCAGCTGCCTCAGTTAGAGGGTTCGTGGCTCTGAAAGCAAGAACGCCAAGCAGGAGTCAGAAGAGCATGGATTCTGGAACAGGAGGAAAGAGGTTCCAATTTAACAGGCTGAGGTCACTTTTAAGAGTACAAACCAAATGAAAAAAAAAATAGACAAGAGATAAAGGCAGGGAAGAAGATCCCACATTTAAGGTCTGGCATAGGGAAGCCCATCAATACAAAAGGTCCAAGCATCTGCTCTCCTACTTGGCACTTGGTCACTGTGCTCTTAACTCTAATGTCTCCAGCTCCACAAACCTTGAATCTGCAGTGACTTCACTTCTTTATATCCTTTCATTATAGTTGTACCCTATCTTCTTTTTTTAGGAGATAACTAAAACGTAATCCTGGATTGATGCTCTTTCTCCACTTGGTAGATTTCCTTGGAGTACAGAGTTGCCAAGAAACTACAGTGATAAATAACATCTCTTTCCAGCAGATGTTGTTTCTGATTTTTTAGGGTCAGAGGGAGAAAAAAAAAAACATTGTTATTTTCCAATAAATCTGCTAAACACTGCAGTGAATTATGAACCTGAGCAGAGGCTACATCATCCAAGAGGCCAAAATGCAATTGGCAAATATTTCATAGTTGAAAGTTATGGCTTATTTCAATTAATCAGGAAACCATTTTTTAAAGCCTGGCATTCTTTCTAAATTAAAAGTTATAAAGTTACCAAACTGTACTGATAATTATAGTTATCTCATTGACTGTTATGCTCAAATTTTCATAAAAATTTTGAGATTTTCATCTCTTTCCATACTTTTTTCCTCAATATTCTCACCTTTCCTCCCTGAACGAGCACCTAAAAAAGTTGTATTTTCTTGGGTGTTTATTTTCATTTCCAATATTGGTTTTCTGGGCAACGTCAGGGAAATAGATTAT